>NC_033639.1:3232470-3252925 GCF_001540865.1 Ananas comosus | reverse complement strand
CTGCGAAGGCGCGCTCGGGGACCGGTCTCGCCCGCCAGGGACCGGTTGCCTCAGGCTGCCTCAACAGTGCTCACTGGGGGAACCGGTCTCTCCTTCCAGGGACCGGTCCCCGAGAGTAAAAACTCTCAGGACTTGTCCAAAGTTCCAGATTTCAAACTTTTCGGGTCGGGAAATATTTTACAACCCTCCACCAAGTGTGGAAAAGCTCGACATACATCCAAACACTCAAACCTCGCAATTTGCAAAGGTCCAGTGTGTTACACGAGGAGTGTTACGAAGATTCGGAGCTTTCTTGGTTTGGCCGGCTACTACCGATGGTTTGTTGAGGGATTTGCGAGGTTATCTACTCCCCTCACGAGGCTCACGCATAAGGCCACCAAGTTCATTTGGAATGATGCGTGTGAAAGGAGCTTCCAAGAGTTGAAGCAGAGACTGACTACCGCCCTGATCCTAACCTTGCCAGTCACTGGAGCAGGGTATGTGATTTATAGCGACGCCTCTTTTAATGGATTGGGATGTGTTTTGATGCAGGACGGGAAGGTGATCGCGTATGCTTCTCGCCAACTAAAGGAGTATGAAAGGAACTATCCTACCCACGACTTGGAATTGGCGGTCGTGGTCTTTGCATTGAAGCTATGGCGCCACGACTTCTACGGCGAGCGATGCGAAGTGTATACGGATCACAAGAGCTTAAAGTATTTATTCACTCAGAAGGAGTTGAACTTGAGACAGCGCAAATGGTTGGAGCTACTCAAGGATTATGACTTGACTATTCTTTAGCACCCAGGCAAGGCTAACGTGGTGGCAAATGCGCTAAGTAGGAAATCGACAGAAAACTTAGTTATGCTAGTGGTTACTCAACCGCCGTTGATTGAGTGAAGCGGTTGGAATTGAAGGTGGTGGCTCTTGATACACCTTTGAGACTGATGACTTTGGTGGTGCAACCTACACTTGTGGAAAGGATTAAAGAAAAAGAAGTCTCCGACATGGAGTTGCAAAGGATTCGAGTTAAAATGATGAATGGTTCCACCAGTGACTTTTCTGTGGACGGTGTGGGGTTGATGCGTTTCCGCGGACGGATTTGTGTACCGGTGGATCTAACATTAAAGAAGAAATTCTTTAAGAGGCACATCGAGCACCGTATGCTATACATCCGGGAGGCACCAAGATGTACAAGGACTTAAAGTTGCTATATTGGTGGCCCGGGATGAAGAAAGACGTTGGTAAGTTTGTTGCTAGATGTTTAACTTGCCAACAGGTTAAAGCTGAGCACCGAGTCCCCGCAGGGAAATTACAGAGCTTACCGATTCCGGTGTGGAAATGGGAAAAGATCACCATGGACTTTGTGATGGGATTGGCCCGCTCGCAGGCCGGGCGTGATGCTATTTGAGTGATCGTGGATAGATTGACGAAATCGGCACATTTCATACCTACCCACACTACTTGGACTAGTGAGAGACTCGCACAGGTATACTTGGATGAGATTGTGCGATTACACGGGGTACCTACTTCCATAGTATCAGATCGAGACCCCCGTTTTGTGTCTCACTTTTGGAGAAGTTTACAGGATGCCTTGGGCACGCGCTTGGACTTCAGTACAGCTTTCCACCCTCAGAGTGATGGGCAGTCAGAGCACACTATACAGACATTTGAGGACATGCTTCGAGCCTGTGTGATCGACTTTCAGAGAAGATGGTCGCAGCATCTACCGATGGCAGAGTTTGCTTATAACAACAGTTATCAAGCAAACATCAAGATGGCACCATTCGAGGCACTTTATGGACGGAAGTGTAGATCGCCACTTCATTGGAGTGAAGTTGGCGAGAGTTTGGCTTTAGGCCCCGACGTGCTCCAGGAAGTAGAGGGCAAGGTTCGCATTGCTAGAGAGCGACTGTTGACAGCCCAGAGTAGACAAAAGAGTTATGCTGATAAGCGTCGACGAGACTTGGAGTTTCAGATTGGAGATCATGTCTTCTTGAATGTCTCGCCGACCAGAGGGATTAGGAGATTCGAGATCCGGGGTAAGTTGAGCCCCCGATTTATCGGACCATATGAGGTTTTGGAGCGTGCAAGTCCGGTAGCGTATCGACTTGCTCTATTGCCAAACCTATCGGGTGTGCACAATGTGTTTCATGTATCGGTCCTTCGGAGATACATCCATGATCCGACTCATGTGTTGAACGCTACACCAGTGGAGCTGAGGGATGATTTGAGCTTTGAAGAGCAACCTTTGAGGATTTTGGCTCGCGAGGTAAAGAGGCTGCGGAACTGTGAGATTTCCTACGTGAAGGTGCTTTGGAGCAACCATGACGAGCGCGAGGCCACTTGGGAGTTGGAGAGCGCTCTGCGGGAGCACTATCCCATCTTTTTCAGATGGAGGCTTGAGGTATTTTACTTTTGAGTTTCGCGGACGAAACTCCTTTTTAGGAAGGGTGAATGTAACACACTGGACCTTTGCAAATTGCGAGGTTCGAGTGTTTGGACAGTGTCCTGAGTTTTTTCAAATTTTCTGGTGGGTCGTAGACAGTGTTCCGACCTATGGTTCGAACCCCGAGGATTGAGGTCTAAAGTCTAACACCAAAACCCGTAAAATCGGATTTTTAGTTAGCTCTCGGGTAGCCTTCATTGGGCTGTGTACCGGTACAGGGTTGATGGCTGTACTGGTACAGGGTTGATGGTTGTACCGATACGGGATTGTGTACCGGTACACAGGCGATTTTGAGGCAAACCCGAGGCTCGGGTTTGGCATTTTCGTGGGATGTGTATCGGTACGGGGGCCTGTGTACCGGTACGCAGTGGCAGTTTTTGAGCAGTTTGAACTGCAAGGGATTTTTCGCAATTGTGGCCTTCTATATGTATACCCCACGCCCTAGGAGTATCCCCTGAGCTTGGCACCTGCAAGGAGAAAGGTGAGAAAGCCCTCCACACCTCCCTTTGTGATTTTCTTGATTTGTTTGGATTTTTTTGAGATTAAATGTCTCTTTTTGCTTCATTTTGGTTGTTGGAGGCTTTTCCCACCATTGGAGCTTGGGTTGATGCTTGGTTGAGGGAAGATCCTTGAAGTTTGAGGACTTTGAGCTTGGTTTGAAACTTCTTAGAGGTAAGTGACTAGATCTTTTCCTCTAGATTTGAGTTTTGTTGTTAGATTTGAGATGAAATCCTAGGATGGATACTTAGGATTTATTTTGGGCATTTTGAACCTAGGGCTTTTGGAGCTTGATTACTTGGATTAGAACCTTCCTTTGGGTTAGATTGGAAGGGATTTAGCTCTCTTTTGGAGCTTGGGAAAGATTTTCTACTCCCTAGGTGAGATTTTAGCTCTTTTGCCTTGATGGTTAATGTTTGATCTTATCGTTGATCGTAATGTCCGTGTATCTCTTCGCTCATTACTTTTAGGGTATTTTAAGACTCGTGGATAACTTCGTTCGGTGAAACGAGGGACTACGCGACGGTTCGATGGGTTTTACCTAGCCACACAATGAGAAAATCTCATTTGTGATGATTTGAGTATCGTTAAATGATAAAGCATGCATAATCATGTTAGATATATTTATTATGAATTTTAGAATGCTTAACATGCCTATGTAATGTATAGTAAATTTTTGAACCTTTATGTGGTAGAGTGCATGCATGTGAGATATAGCATTCTAGTTGAGACTTGGAACCATGATTCCCATTATGAAAATGAACATTACTTTCATACATTTAATCTTCATACCCAATTGTGACATTAGAGACTTTAGAAGCCTAGAGAGGCTTGGGGACTTAGACTATTTGAGATTTTGGGCCAATGTCATAAAGAGGCATTGGGCTCCGACCTTAGTGAGCATTGGTATTAATGTCTTAAATGAGAATATAGAACATGATTTGGGCTTGATTAGTTGTGGTGCTTAAGTGTCATAAAGAGGCACTAAGCAAGTGAGTGTTGGGATATCACATTGCGACATAGAGCTAGACCGTTGGGTTACTAGTAGCTATTGCCATGTTTGAGACATGAGGGTTGGATACTTGAGCCTTTGACTATGCTTGCTTGCCATGTGTGCTCATTCGCACATGCTTGTGAGGGTCGCTCCCTACAAGCCTGCACTCCGGAGTTAGCATATGCGACCTATGTTCGCTCGTGCGGAAAATAAAACGATAAGAGTAATCTACATCTAGAGGTATCAAAGCACTGACAGATCTATAGTCTATAACAAGATAAAAGAGGTATACTAAAACGATAAGAGTAAAACATAAAGTAGTACAATAACATCTCCCAAAAAGTACACAAAGGGGTGGTCTCTAGTACACTGGTATAGCTCTCAACCTCTCCAACAGAAAAACATCGAGAGGAGGACCACCTATCCACTCGTCACTCGCTGAAGAGCTAGCTCGAAGCAACGCCCTTCCCACGGTCCCTAGCCTCTCCCGGCGTGGAAGGCTCTGAAAGAAAACATAAAACAGAAGGCGTGAGAACTATAATTTAAAGTTCCCAGTTGACAATTACTGACCTCAGCTCAATGCACCACTAGGCCCCAAAAGAACAGGGTAAGCCAAAAAGAGCAATAGAATGGAATAAATTGCATTTGTAAAAGCAAAAGTAAAATGCTAAATTACCACACTGCGATTAAACACGATGTTAATATGATGCACCTTTACTTTGTCATAACCATTATGTCTCTACATGGCCACAAGTAAATATCACGGTTTACCGAATGAAGTTATGAAGATCATGCTTTATCATGGCAACAATGTATATACGAATACAATAGCAACATCTCCTAGCATGCTACATGTATGTATGTATGCTCCAATGTCCAAAACTATGCTAGAAGTAAGTCCAAGTAATCCAACTACTACTCTCTATCTAGTAGTGATTATAATACACTCGACACTGTGTCGATTTCCATTTCCAATTAAGGACCTACCAAAGGTAGTCCAGCTTGTGCCGCCTAAGTGCCTGTGGTAGCCCAACATTCATACTCTTGGAATGTGTCTGTCCCACTTGACCCCGTAGGCTTCTCAATACCGCACGAGCGAACATAGGTCGCGTAGGCTAACTCCGGAGTGCCGGCTTGTAGGGAGCGACCCTCACAAGCATGTGCGAATTAGCACAAATGGCAAGCAAGCGTAGTCAGAGACTCAAATATCCAACCCTCATGTTTCAAACATGGTAAAAGCTACTAGTAACCCAACGGTCTAGGTCTATGTCACAAGGTGATAGCTCAACACTCACTTGCTTAGTGCCTCTTTATGACACTTAAGCATCACCACTAATCAAGCTCAATTCATGTTCTATGTTCCAATTATGACGTTAATACTAATGCTCACCATAGCTCGGGGCCCGATGCCTCTTTATGACATTGGCCCAAACTCTCAAATAGTCTAAGTCCCCAAGCCTCTCTAGGCTTCCAAAATCCCTAATGTCACAATTGGGCATATGGTTAAAATGCATAAAAGCAATATTCATTTTCATAATAGGAATCATGGTCCTAAGTCCCAACTAGAATGCTATGTCTCACATGCATGCACCCTACCACATAGAGGTCCAAGAATTTACTATACATAACATATGCATGTTAAGCATTCCAAAATTCATAATAAATATATCTAATATGATTATGCATGCTTTATCAATTAACGATACTCAAAACATCATAAATGAGATTTTCTCATTGTGTGGCTAGGTCAAACCCACTGAACCGTCGCGTAGTGCCTCGATTCGCCGAACGAAGTTGTCCACGAGTCTCAAGATACCCTAAAAGTAATGAGCGAAGAGATACACGAGTATTACAATCAACTATAAGATCAAATATTAACAACCAAGGCAAAAGGGCTAAAACTCACCTAATGAGTGGGAAAATCTCTCTCAAGCTCCAAAAGAAGGCTAGGATCCTTCCAAAGCAACCTAAACCAAGGTTCTAATCTCATTAGATTAGCTCAAAAAGCCTCCAATCAAAAAGCCCCAAATAAACCCTAGATTTCCCATTCTAGGGTTTCATCTACTAAAAATCCTCAAATCAAGGTCTAGAGGAAGGAAAAGAGCAACAAACCTCCTAAGAAGCTCCAATCCAAGCTCCAAGGCTGAAGATCTTCTCTCTTGCAAGCTCCAAGTCCAAGCTCCAAGCACCAACAAGGTGGGAAGAGGAAGAGAGGCAAAGCTAGATCCTCATCTTCTTCTTCTCCTTCTTCTTTTTCTTCTTCTCTCTCTAACAAGGGTGTGGGGTGTGAGGAGAGAAATGAGAAGGAGAGAGGGTGGTGTGGCCATATAAGCCACCTAGTGTAACAAAATCCCAAGAGGCCTCTCAAAAATCCAATATTGCAACAGCCCGATCTGGGCAATTTTCATCCAGAGGGACCGGTCTCTCTCTGCAAGGGATCGGTTTCTCGTGTCGAACCCGAGAAACCAACGTTCGGGAACCGGTCTTTCCCTGCGCGGGACCGGTCTCTCACTGCGAAGACGCACTCGGGGACCGGTCTCGCCCGCCAGGGACCGATTGCCTTGCCGGCTGCGCAACACTGCTCACTGGGGATCGGTCTCTCCTTTCAGGGACCGGTCCCCGAGAGTAAAAACTCTCAAGACTCAACCAAAACTCAAGTTTTCAAACTTCTTAGGTCGGAAAACATTCTACGACCCTCCACCAAATGTGGAGAAGCTCGAAACACATCCCATCACTCGAACCTCGCAATTTGCACAGGTCAAGTGTGTTACATTCACCGCTCCTAAAAAGAAGTTTCGTCCGCGAAACTCGAAATGACAAGTACCTCAAGCCTCTATCTGAAAAAGATAGGGATAGCGCTCCCTCAGTGTGCTCTCCAGCTCCCAAGTGGCCTCGCGCTCGTCGTGGTTGCTCCAAAGCACCTTCACGTAGGGAATCTCACGGTTCCGCAATCTTTTCACCTTGCGAGCCAAAATCCTCAACGGTTGCTCCTCGAAGCTCAAATCATCCCACAGCTCCATAGGCGTAGCATCCAACACGTGAGCCGGATCATGGATGTACTTCCGAAGGACCGATACATGGAAAACGTTGTGTACACCCGATAGGTTCGGCGGTAGAGCAAGTCTATACGCTACCGGGCCTACACGCTCCAAAACCTCATACGGTCCAATGTATCGGGGGCTCAGCTTACCCCGGATTCCAAACCTTCTAATCCCTCGAGTCGGCGAGACTTTCAAGAAAAATAATCTCCAATCTAACTCCAATCCGTCGACCGTGGATCAGTATAACTCCTCTGCCTACTCGGCCTAACTAGCAGTCTCTCAAGTAATGCGAACTTTATCTTCTACTCTAAGCACATCTGGGCATAAAGCCAATCTTGCCACACATCAATCCAATAAGTAGATTACACTTCCGCATCACAGCCTACGAAGTGCATCTTGATGCTTGCTTATAACTAATATGTTATAATCACTCTGTCCTCCCAGCCACCCCCATCTTAGATACTGCGACTTGCGACCATCTGCCTCCTCTTGTAAAGTCAATCAATCTCGGGACAACCTCGAAGCATATCCTCGAATTCTGTATATTACGCTCGACGCGTTACACTCGTGTGAAATTCAGCTAGAATCATGCAATCCAGTACCAGACTCCTTGTAACTCTCTAAAAAGATTACAAATGGGTCTCGACTACCGATACTATCAGAATTAGTGTACTCCGAAATCCAAAATTCATACAAGATAAACTTGGTCGAGTCCATTCACATACAGTCCAATCGTGTGAAGTATGAAATGTCTATATCGTCAATCTATCCACATCACCCAAATATCATCATCCCCCTTGCGAGCAATCCATCACACAACCATGTGACTTTTCATTTCAACTGAATCGGTAGTTTTTTCTGCCAAATCTTCCCGAGGGAACCGTGCTCGCCTTCACTCTGTTGGCAATTATAAATCTAGTCGAACAAACTCACCAAATCTTTTTCATCCGGGCCACAAAAAAAAAAATTTCAAATCCTGTACATCTGTGCCTCCGGTATTATGCAAGACTCTCGGTGCTCTTAAAGAAATCAATCATTAATGCCTTCAATTCCCTACATCAAGTCTTCCGCAAACTATAACATCCATCACTGTCTAGTGAAATTCACAATAACAACATCAACATCTTAGTTGAATCTTTGCAAATCCGAGTCGAAGCTTACTTCTTTAAACTTTTATTAGATTTAGGTTCACGCGTTCACCTAAGTCATTTCATTCTCAAAGGTGAAGGACCATCCCTCCACTCCAACGCTTCATCTGCTCGATCAGACATCGCGTTGATAACCATAAGTATCGGCATTTACGTCGATTTCCGACTTTAGCGCATCTGCAGTACGTACCTTGCCGAGTGTAAAGTACGTCAAATCATAATCCTGAACACTCCAACATCTGCTGCCTCAATTCAACCCTTCTAAGTGAATAGGTACTTTAACTCTTTTATCCGTATATATATTCCATCGCATGCGGTTACAAATAAGTGGTCATATTTTCAAAGCAAAAGCACTCTACGCCATTCGACAACGCCAATCATGGCGGATAGTTTCTTTCATAATTCTTTCCAATTTGCAAGAAGCATACCGATCATTCACCGTCCTTCATCAATAACACAGCCCAATCCATTTAAAATAAACATCAATATAAATCACATACCCCCTTGTCAAATCACAAGGTAAGATCGGGGCGTTAGTCAACAACTCTCTTCAACTCTTGGAAGCCTTTCACATGCGTCATTCTAAATGAACTTAGTTCGGCTTTATCTGAACCTCATAGGAGTAATAACTTGCAAATCCTCAACGACCGTACGTTGAGCAATGCCAACCAATGAAGCCGTACTGATCACCTCGGCGTTCTGCCAATCTTATACTTCAATCTTCTTGATCACAGCTATCCCCCTAGTCCTAAAACAAATGCCTAAACGCAAACTCTCTAACTAAAACTCACACTTTTCAACTGTATAGAGCTTCTTTTCCCGAAGCACTTAAGTACTCATCTCAATGTTCTTCATAGATCCGCATCACATGGGAATAGACGTAAAATGTCGCGATGAACCCCACGCCAAACCTTCTAAATCAACGCTTGAAACAGGTTCATTAGATCCATAAACTGCCGGGGGGCATTAGTAAGCCCAACGACATAAGGTAAAACTCATATGTCCATGAGGGGTATCTAAAAATTCATTTGACACATCCTAGGCTTGATCTTCAACGTGATATCCGACTGCAAGTCAATCTTGGAATATACACAAAACCTGATATAAAATAGATCTTCCATCTCGTAATATACTTGTTCTGATAGTAACTGTTATAAGTTCACTCCTCGATAATCCATCACAACGAGAGTGATCCATATCTCTTATTCACAAAAAAACGTGCCAATTGACCACACCTCTCGCACAATAACCTGTCAAAAGGTCCTTAACTGTGCTTCATCTCTTCAATTCTACTGTATCCTAATAGGTTCTTTGAATTAGAGTTATCCCTAACGAGATCACTAAAACAATTCCCTATCAGGGCATGCCTGGAACTCCGCTGCTAAATCTCCCAACTCCATACTACGGCGTATATCCTCAATCCAGGCGCACTCATCCCACAACAATAGTACCAATAGGCCGCGCCTCTACTATAATCAATGCGAGATCCGCGAGGTAGCCATACTATCGAAACAGCATAACTCTGAATCCTTCGTACATCAACCTCCGCCTAGCTTCCTCTCTAAAAGTCACACGTTGATTCGCTCTGCAATCGATATTGTCTGTATTATCAACCAATCCATTTGCCCAATACAAATCAAACTCCCAGTTTATGTAACCTAACAATCTAGCAGATCCAATCTCCACCCGAAATAGGCAATTGCAGCAACACTTCTACCGAATGTCCAAAGAATGGTCGTAACAAATAATCACTCGATGCAATAAGGATACAACTGGATGCATCAACTCGCAAACAGCCGATATATAATGAAACATGCACCGGGCATCAACAATGCCTACTCATACCATAAAGTAAAAGATACTGCACCTAACATTCTCTGGCTACCGGGGCCGGCACCTTAAGTCTGGCTAACCTACATGCGTTCTCTGCGAGGCCGTCGTACCCCTCCCTGACTTAGAACTGCGCTCCTCCTGTGATCTCAGGAGACTCCCCTACTGGGAACCTTGTAGCTGGGCACGATGCCAGGAAGATGCCGCTGGCGCTGATTCTCTAGCATCCGATAAAAACTGAACTCGGCCCTCCTGGCAACAACAAGCACCTGCCCGCTACGTAACATTCGTCACGGTGGAACCACACAATAGTCACGGGAGCCTGAGCGACGATCGCGTTCCTCGCTGTAGACTGCCGCCTCCTGACGGATTCCTTGCTCCTTGGATCCTCGGCGCCCATGATCCGCTACTCGCACTCCTCACCGTTGAGCCTTTTTCCTTACACTTGTCTAAGGTCCCCGCGTCGCTCCTCGAAGTCTTGCCGCCATACTCCACAATCATCTATCCCAAGTCCCGATCGTCAGAGTTGGAAACTGCACCAACCGAAAATAGAACGCAATCCACGCTAAAAAAGCGGGCCTTATCCTGTCTACTTCACTTCACAAACGTACAGAAGCAGAAGTAGCCGAAACTTCCCTCTCTGTACACGTCCCAGAGCTGACGTCGTCCCTGCGCAGCTGCCAAATCCTCGCTCCATCTTCCTCTTTGACCTTGTTCGAAATAGCGCCAGATATAGCCTCCTCTGAACCTGTCAGTAATCTGCCCGATAATCGGTGTTTGGGTTGTGACGATTCCAACCACAACGTAGCCTCTGCACCCAGAGTGACTAGCAGCAAAACGCTATCTCGCTTCTCCACAAATTCTCGAAAACTCTCCATGCATCAACACTTTCTCAACAATCTCATGTCGACGTTCTCGCTCAAAAGTCCTCCGGCTGCACCTCTGAACTCACTGAGCCGCGATCCATGATCCGATCCCGCCGCTCTCGCGCTCATAAAAAGGACTGCCCTGGGCCGTCGCCTGACTGGGGACCACGCATCCACCGTCCTCCAAGTGTCCGCGGCCTTGCTCTCCGACGAAAACGGCGCTCGGGGGACTGCCCTCGCCATGGTCCACACGGATGCTACGTGTGAAACCTGGTCTCCCCTCGAAACTGCCGGCCTGTGAATAGAGGTCCCCTTCGAAATCTATCATCCCATGCTCTTCACTGTCCTGCTGAGCCACCTCAGCTCTGCCGCTTTTGCCGCGCTGCCTGAGTCTCTACCCAAATTAGTGAACAAGCTGGCTCAGTCCGGACCTCATATATCCGACGTACAGTCCTTACGACTCCTCCTAGGTGTGCGCATCACGCTCCGCAACTTGGAACGGTAACCGGGCATCATCACTTACACGAAACATATAAAGCGCATTAGTAACCCATGCTACCGCATTCCCCTCAAAATAGACTAAACCCAAATCATGCGAAAGTAAGCAAGTTTCCTTCTTACTAACACCGACCGTTGCGATTTGTAACAGCCCCGATATTCGTGTTCGCCGCTCAACGAACCCCCGCGATTAGAAGATGTAACTTCGACGAACTCTAAATTTTTAGAGTTATTCAAGACACCCAATCAGAACTTCGCATCACAATAAATAACACGTCTCCGGCCTATCCTATAGTCAAACGGCCTAAGTTGCTAAAGTCACTAAAGCAACCTAGGCTCTCTATACCGAAATAACCTGTCACGCCCCTAACCGCAAGGGCCTCCCGATATGTGACCAGACCCTCCATATTTCAACACATATAAGGTTCTACAACAACACGAAAAATAAAACCAAAATAATCTACATCTAGAATAAATCAAGCACTGGACAATCTATATCTATAACAATCAGAGCATTACTAAAACGATAAAGTTAAACATAATATCAATAACATCTCCAAAAAATACCAAAGGGTTCTACCCTGTACAGCATCACCTCTCCAACTAAAAACATCGAAGGGACCATTTCACTCGTCATACGTGAACAGTAGATGAAGCAACCGCTTTCCACGTCCTACCTCATCTCCGGCGTGCAAGGCTCGAATAGAAAACATAAAACAGACGGCGGAACATATTTATAATTTCCAGTGCAATTACTGACCTCAAGCTCAATCACCAACTAGTCCAAAAACAGGGTAAGCCAAAAGAGAATAGAATGAATAAATTCATGTAAAACATAATAAATGTAAAATTACCAACACCGCATAAAACACGAGTGTTAAAATAATCACATTACATTGGTCATCCACCATTAGTCTCACATGGCACAATAAATATCACGGTTTACCGATAAAGTAATGAATATCATCTTATCATGCAACAATGTTAACTAATAAATACAACATCTCCTACATGCTACATTAGTAGTACGGCCAATGTCCTATGCTAAACAAATCAAGTAATCAAATAACTCTCTATCTAATTGATTACTACACACCGCCCTGTGTCATTTTCATTTCCAATTAAGACCTCCCATACTATCCATTGCCAGTCTATTTGGCCTGTGTACCAACATTCATACTCTTGGAATTGTATGTCACTCAGTCCTTAGCTTCTCATACGCACGACGACCATAGATCGCGTAAGGCTAACTGCTCCGAAGTTCACTTTAGGACGATCCTCACAACATTCGAATAATCCCACAATGGAATCAAACGATATCAAGCTCAAATATCAACCTCATGTTTCAAACATGGTAAAAGCTACAAGCAACACAACGGTTAGGGTCTTAAATAACAAGTAATAGCTCAACAATCTCATTCATAATGCTCTTTAGACACTTAAGCATCACACTATAAACTAATCTGTATAATGTTCCAAATATACTTAATGACTGAATTCACATAGCCGGCCCATGCTCTTTAAATTGCCCAAACTCTCAAAAGTCTAAGTCCCCCGTAACTCTCTAGGCTTCCAAAATCCTATTCACAATTGCATATGTTAAAATGAATAAAACAATATCATTCATAATAAATCATGGTCCCAAGTCCCAACTAAATCATTCTCACATTCATTGCACCTACCACATAGAGGTTCCAAGAATTACTATACATAACTATGCCATGTTAACATTCTAAAATATCATAATAAATATATCACATATATCATGCTTTACATTAACGAATATCAAAAATCACAAATGAATTATCCATTTTGGCCAGGCAAACCCATGAACCGCGTATGCCTAGATGCTCGGGGGGAAGAAGTTCCACGACTCAAGAATAATTAAAAGTATTACGAGAGTAAACACATTTACTATCAGCTAAAAATCAATATTACAACCAAGCAAAAGGCTAAAAACTTCACCTAATGAATGAAAAACTCCTCAAGCTACAAAAGAAGCTAGATTCCTTCCAAGCAACCTAACCAAGTTCTAATCCATAGATAGCCTCAATAAACCTCCAATCAAAAACCCAACTAACCTAGATTTCCCATTCTATTGGGGTTCTATCTACTAAAATCCTCTAAATCAAGTCAAAAAGGAAAAAGCAACAAACTCCAGAAAGCTCAATCCAAGGCTCCAAGGTTAAATCTTCTCTCTTGCCATAGCTCCAAGTCCAGTCCAAGCACCAACAAGTTGGAAGAGAAAGAGTAAAGAAATGCCCATAATCAAGCAATCCTCCCTCTTCTCTCTTCTTCTTTCCTCTCTTAAAAGGTTGGGAGAGTAAGAGAGAAATAAAGGATCATGAGGGTGTTGCATATAAGCTCATCTAGTGTACTCACAAAATCCCAAGAGCCTTCAAAAATCAATAATGAACAGCCCGTCTGCAAATTTGGCCAAGGACTGTCTCATCCCTGCAATAGACCGGTTCTCTCAGTGATCGAACCCAGAAACTAACCACGTCGGGAACCGTCTACTCCTCGAGTCATCATTCTCAACTGCGAGCTGCTCGGGACGCGGTCTCCCCCCAGGGAGGACGGATTGCCTTGCCGGGCTGCGCAACACTGCTCACATGGTGAAACCGTCTCCATCCTTTCAGGGACTGGTCCCAGAAGATAAAAATCTCCAACTCAACAAAACTCAAGTTTCGAACTTCTTAGCAAAAATATTCTTATAACTCTTCCACAAGTTTAGAACTCGAAACACATCTCATACTCGAAACCATGAATTTATGCCACAGGTCACATGTGTTACATTCAAAGTAGAATTGAAGCCTTAAAACCAACAGCACTAGCGCATAAGCTGGATCACCTTGGTAGCCTTAAATTGGAAATGAGAAACGACACAATAGTGAATTAATCACTTACTAATAAGAAGTAAAGTCGATTTACCTAGACTTTCTTCCTTGCATAGTGTTTAGTATACACTGATATACAATACATTACATTAGCATCTAGTAATGCTATGCATTCATGAAACATTGTTTACCATAGAAAGCATGATTCATAATTCATAAACAAATACATGATGGTTACTTATTGTATTAGGGCATACTTTGTTCATTAAAAATAATAGGTGCACTTAATTGACCAATAAGACTTAGTCATCTTATCTACTTTCTTAAATCAAATTATAATTTTATGCTCCATTTTTTTTACTTTACCTTTATTGGGGCCTATATGAGCTGAGGCAGTAATGCCACGGAATTATAATTATATTCTCCACGCCTCAAAAAATTTTCTTTCCCATCTTACAGCCCGGAGAACTAAACCCGTGGAAGGTTGCTTGACTAGCTCTTAGCGTACGAGTACTATTGTCTACCTCTGATTGTATTTATTTTGAGATTGAACTTACCAGTGTACTAAAGACCACCCTTTTTACCTTTGGACAATATGTAAAAACTCAATTTCACTCTTTTTGCTTTAGATATTATCTTTTACCATTTGTAGAGAAGATCTATTTGAGCTCTGGATACCTATATTGTTATCTTTGTTGATTTCCAGGTGATTAGACCCTTAATATGTCGTTGAACATATGCGGGTCTGGCACGCACTGGGAAGCCTCTGCCGTCCGGGGGTCTCGTGACACAGTGAGCTACAGGATGCACTATTTTTATTACTCCGATTAGCGATAGCCTTCACATCACACACGCTGCGCTACAGAGCAGTTTCTACATCCTATGCTTTGTCAATACCTCTAACTGCAGGAAAAGGTGAAATGAAGGGCCAACCAGCTCGACGATGAGAATGGACTGACAAAAAGTGAAACCAGATTTCCAGGAAACCGCGTATGTTCCATTTAAGCCACAACATTCAAGATTGCAAGGCACAAAAGACTGTTGCACAAGTTTGAAGGGCTGTATTTACGTCACAAGCGGTGGGCAAGTTCTATAAGTACACCCTGATAAATCTACCGTCCGTCTTCCATGTTAGCAGTTTTTAACTGACCACGAAGACACAAGATCGGGCCGCGGTTGTCTACAGACATGCCACCTACACATTGATGACTGTCTTTCACATAACCAAATCCGAGTCCATCCTGATCACTTGGACTTATCGCGGACAATATAATTCTCGCTGAAGTCCTAGTACTTATTTGATGAAAATCTCCAATACTAACGAATCTATTGGAAAATGAGATACACTTTGACCAATACTAAGCACTCATCGACGATTTCAAAGCATCAAGACACCGTACCGTCCGATCAACGGCGTATCCGGGAGCTCGACAGTTCCGCATCCCGCTCAATTTCTTATCTGCGGCAGATTCGGTGTACTTTCATTTTATTTTTGTCCCACTTAGCCGCTCCATTCCGGGGCGGATACGGCGAGTCGGCGGCCGACGATTTTTAACGATCGGGGGTAATTGAATAAGAAAAGAGAAAGGTTCCCCCCCCTCCACCCATTTACTGGCGTATCGGGCATTCGTGGCGTTATATTTTTTCATATATTTTTTGTTCCCACTTACCATCCTATTGGGCGATCGCCGACTCCACAACCCGATCCATTTGGTATCCTACTACGCGTTAGTAGGCCAGAGTGTCAGACTTAGAAAATTCTCCCTGGGTCCTGCCAACCCCATGAAGCATTACTTGATTGAAGGGACAAAGACATAAACCTTTGGGAATAAGGGTTCAAACTGCCAAATTAGCCATATCTCTTAAAAAACCTGCCATAAAATAGATAGACTCTTGCTTAGCTTTTATAAATCTCATTATGTTTATTAAATAAGTGTTAGTTGGTAGTTAGTGCTAGATTATTTTTTCTAGGTTATAATAATGGGTTACTAGCAAAGTACTATAGATATACCAGAGAGAATTTGTTTGTAACCTCTTTTCTCAAATAAATTGAAAGTAAGTAGTTTCTTGGTATACCTATTTTCTCTTTCTTTTCTTACTCTCTAAAAACAAAAGGGAGAAAATAGAAGATAAAGAAAAAAAAATAAATAGAGGTTACCCAAAGAACTAAATACTTTCATATTATTTAGAAAAAGAACAACACACATCTCTTGTATAATCTCTAGTTTAATTTCCCTTAATCACACCCATTATTTATAGACATAGAGAAACAATAATCTAGCCACCATACACTCACCACAACTCACCTATTAATACAACATAATGAGCATATTATAAAACAACCCAAAGTCTATCCTCATGACTTAGCATTTATTCTAAATAGATAATGGGGCATAATTTGCATTTTTGCATAACCCTTCGATTCACCCAAATTCTATGGTCTTTGTCTCCTTGACAATTCCAATCAACTCGTCAACTTGCGGATATGCCAGGGAACCAGCCGCAGAGATGTTTTCTAAGTCCTAACTTTCTCCACTACTAACGCGTACTGTGTGTCAATGGATCCGGGTTGTGGATCTACGCCCCGATCGCGAATGGATTAAGTGAAAAAATATAGAAAATAACCCGCCCCGAATCGCCGCCATCCCAGGGGGGGCGGGCGTAATGGACGGAGCTAGACTTTTTCTTCTCCTCATCTACCCCGCTATCCGTTAAAAATATCCACTCCGCTCCGCTCACGCCCGATCCCCCCGAATGGACGTAATGACAAAAATAAATAAAAGTTACCACACGAATCGCCCGCCGCAGAATAAGAATACGGCATGGGGAACTGTTCCGCCCTCCGATATCCCGTTTGGCTACCCACGCGTAGTGTCTTTCTGCTTCTAAACTCGTCGAGAGTCTAGTATGTCAAAGTATATCGCCTTCTCCCAACTAGCTTCTATAGAGAGATTCTTCCACTAATAAGTACTCAGGACTCACAACTCTAATTCTGCCGGGGGAATAACCAAGGTCAAGAGGAATCTTATTTGTTTGTTGAAAGAAGTCTCATTCGTAGTTCATGTGTGACAACACCGCGCCCGGATCCTGCCGTCTCGTGACATGTAACCTGCTAATCATGAAGACGGGGAGATTTTGAGGTTCCGGGCATCTTAGTAAGAACCCTTGCCCCACCACGCTGATACGGTAATAACCTTCAAACTTGGCAACATCTTTTTGTGCACCTTGCACCAGATCCTTGACTGTTGTGGCTGAACTTGACCATCACGCTCTTCCCGCAACTCCTAGTTACTCACTTTTTCATCCACTTCTCATCCCGTCGAGCTGCTGCCCTTAAAATTTCACCTTTTCCCTGCAATTAGAGGTAAATTAAAAGCAATAGATTGCAAACCTCTCTCTAGACCTGTGTTTGGGTAGTCGTTCTATCGCCTAATCTTAAATCAAACTAGCTGCATCCTGTAAACCACTGTGCACGCCCCGGGACCTGCAGAGGTCTGCTCCATAGCGTGTCCCAGCACCCGCCATAAATGTCAACACATATAAGCTTCTACATCAAACACGAAAAATCAACCAAAGATAAACCAACATAATAATATATAGAGCACAAATAGATCATCATCTACAACAAGTAACAAGGATAAATACAAAACAAAAAAAGTGAAAATATAAGTATACAATATTGTCCAAAAGTACACAAAAGGTGTCTTTAATACACTGGTAACACTCTACATACCCCAACCTCTCCAAATAAATAATCAAGAGGTAAGACCACCAGTATCGTCACTCGCTAAAGACTAGCTCAAACAACACCCTTCCCACTTCCTATACTCCCGCGTTGGAAGCTCAAAGAAAACATAAAACAAGGGCGTGAGAACTATATTTATAATTCCAGTGCAATACTGACCTCAGCTAATGCACCAACTATGTCCCAAAGAAAAGTAAGTAAAAAAAGGCAATAAAAAAAATAATTTGCATTAAACATAATAAAATGCCTAAGAACTATATTTGTAAATTAGATGCACTTTTATTTCAATAACAAATTCCCTACATGACCATAAGTAACAATCATGTGTTTTATGAAATTATGAAATCATCTTTACAATGGTAACAAGCTACATAAATGCAATAACAACTCTCCTAGCATACACATGTATTATGTAACTCAAGTGTCCAACACTATGCAAAGCAATTCTAAGGTAACCAACTATTACTCTCATCTTAGGTTAAAAATCCCTCAACACTGTTCGATTCCATTTCCAATTAAGACCTACCATAGTCCACTACGCCTAAGTGTGTGGTACCAACATTCACCTGAATTAACACAATGACCTTGCAAATCGAGGTGGGTGGGATGAGATGTGTTTCACTTCCCACACTGTGAGGTCAAGAATCATTTTTTCGAACCTAAGAATTGAAACTTATTTTTGTGAGTCTGAAGTTTTTACTCTCGGACCAGTCCGATGTTTTTTTTTTGAAAAGAAGAGACGGGTCCCGTGAGCAGTGTTGCGCACAAGCAGCCAACCGTCCCTGCGGCGAACGGTCCCCGACGGGCGTCTTCGCAGTGAAGACTGGTGCCCGCAGGAGAACCGGCCCGAACTTGTTTCTCGGCCGACACAGAACGTCAGCTTGAGAGAACCATCCTCTGGTCGAAAATGCCCAGACGGCTGTCAATAATTGGATTTTGAGGGCCTCTGATTATACACTAGATGGCTATATGGCCACACCACCTCTTCTCCCCTCTCATTCTCTCCTCACACTCTCCCACACCCTTATTAGAGATAAAAAGAAAGAAGGAGAAGAAAAGAAGATTACTTTGACTTTGAGGCATTCTTACTCTCTCCTCTCCACCTTGTGGCTTGCAGCTTGTACTTGAGCTTAAAGAGAAGTCTCACACTTGACTGATAACTTCTTAGTTTTGCCTTTCTTCCTCAACTTATTTGAGGATTTTAGTAGATAAACCTAGAATCAAATAAGTATTGCTTTTATTGAGCTTTTTTAGTAACAATAGATTAGAACCTGTTTATGCTTTAAGGATCCTAGCCTCTTGACTTAAAAGATTTTTCCACTCTTAATGAAGTTTAGCCCTTTCTTGGTTTTTAAATATTGATCTATAGTTTATCCGTACACTCGTTCCTCTCTTGCTAATACTAATGTACTTGAACTCGGACAACTCTCGCGAAATCGAGACTACCACTTATGTGACTGCCACACAATGAAAAATCTCATTTTTATTTGAGTATCGTTAATTGAAAAGCATGCAATAATCATGTATATATATTTATTAGAAATTTAGAATGATAACATCATAGTTACTTATAGTAAATTCTTGACCTCTATGTGGTAGAGTCATCATGAGTACATAGCATTCTAGTTACTTAACACTGATCTATTAAAATGACTATTGCTTATATTTTAACCATATCCAATTGTGACTTAGATTTGGAAGCTAAGAGCTGGGGGGGGGGGGGGGGAGGGGCGGGACTTAGACTATTTGAGAGTTTGCAATTCATAAAGAGGCATGGCCCGCTATGGGAGCATTGTATTAAATTCAAATTGAACAAAACATGAATTACTTGATATGTATGCTTAAGTTGTCATAAAAGAGCCACTAGCAAGTGATTTAGCTATCACACTTGTGATATAGACCTAAGACCGCTGGTTTCTGGTACTTTTACAATGTTAACATGAGTTGGATATTTAAGTCTCTACAAGCTTGCTGCCATTGATGCTATCGCACATCTTTAATCCGCTCCCTACAAGCGACACTCGAGTATCCTACGATCTATTCCTCGTGGGGGGGTATTCGAAAGCCTACGGGTGAGTGACATACACATTCCAAGAATAATGTTGGCTACCACACTCTTTAACAGCACAATTACTACGTTTGGTAATCCTTATTGAAATAAAATCGACACAGTGTCGAGTTGTATAATCCTACTAAAGAAGTATAGTTGATTACATTGACTTCTTCTATCAATAGACATTGGAGCATAACATACATACATGTAGCATGCTAAGAAATTTCTATTGTATTCGTATATACATTGTGCCATGATAAAGCATGAATCTTCATAATTATTCGTAAACCGTGATATATACTTGTCCATGTAGAGATAATATTATTACAAATAAATCATTATATTAACATGTGTTAATCGCAGTTGGTAATTAGCATACTTATCTTTCACATGCCATTTATTCCATCATTGCCTTTGCTACCTGTTCTTTGACTCTGTGCTGAGCTAGGTCATAATTCCATGAAATATAATTATAGTTTCTCACGCCGCTGTTTATTTTCTTCAGAGCCTCCAGCTA
>NC_033639.1:3211722-3232445 GCF_001540865.1 Ananas comosus | reverse complement strand
TCCTTGTACATCTTGGTGCCTCCCGGATGTATAGCATACGGTGCTCGGTGTGCTTCTTAAAGAACATCCTCTTTAATGCCCAAGTCCGCCGGTACACAAAGTCGTCCGCGGAAACGTATACATCCATCACTGTCCGTAGTGAAATCACCAATGCAACCATCAACCATCTTAGCTTGAATCCTTTGCAACTCCGAGTCGGAAGCTTACTTTTCTTTAATCCTTTCTATAAGTGTAGGTTGCACCACCAAAGTCATCAGTCTCAAAGGTGTATCAGGAGCCACCACCTCCAACTCCAACCGCTTCATCTGCTCGATCAACGGCGGTTGAGTAACCATAAGTATCGCTAAGTTTTCCGTCGATTTCCGACTTAGCGCATCTGCCACCACGTTAGCCTTGCCCGGGTGGTAAAGTATCGTCAAATCATAATCCTTGAGCAGCTCCAACCATCTGCGTTGCCTCAAGTTCAACTCCTTCTAAGTGAATAGGTACTTTAAGCTCTTGTGATCCGTATATACTTCGCATCGCTCGCCGTAAAGATAGTGGCGTCATAGTTTCAAAGCAAAGACTACGGCCACCAACTCCAAGTCATGGGTAGGATAGTTTCTTTCATATTCCTCCAATTGGCAAGAAGCATACGCGATCACTTTCCCGTCCTGCATCAAAACACAGCCCAATCCATTAAAAGAAGCATCACTATAAATCACATACCCTGCTCCAGCAGTCAGCAAGGTAAGGATCGGGGCGGTCGTCAACCTCTGCTTCAACTCTTGGAAGCTCCTTTCACATGCGTCATTCTAAATGAACTTAGTTCCTTTATCGTGAACCTCATGAGGGGAGTAGATAACTTTGCAAATCCCTCAACGAACCGTCGGTAGTAGCCGGCCAAACCAATGAAGCCCCGTATCTCGGTCACGCTCGTCGGTCTCGGCCAATCCTTGATAGCTTCAATCTTCCTTGGATTCACAGCTATCCCTGATCCTAAAATCAAATGGCCTAAAAACGCAAACTCTCTAAGCTAAAACTCACACTTTTTCAACTTGGCATAGAGCTTCTTTTTCCGAAGCACTTGAAGTACCAGTCTCAAGTGTTCTTCATGATCCGCATCACTTCGGGAATAGACCAAAATGTCGTCGATGAACACCACGACAAACCTGTCTAAATAAGGCTTGAAAACACGGTTCATTAGATCCATAAAAGCTGCCGGGGCATTAGTAAGCCCAAACGGCATAACGGTAAACTCATAATGTCCATACCGTATTCTAAAAGTCGTCTTTGACACATCCTCAGGCTTGATCTTCAACTGGTGATATCCCGACTGCAAGTCAATCTTGGAATATACACAAGATCCCTGGAGCTGATCAAATAGATCATCAATCCTCGGTAATGGATACTTGTTCTTGATAGTAACTTTATTAAGTTCACGATAGTCCACGCACAAGCGGAGTGATCCATCCTTCTTCTTCACAAACAAAACCGGTGCTCCCCAAGGTGACACACTCGGTCGCACAAAACCCTTGTCCAAAAGGTCCTGTAACTGTGCCTTCAGCTCCTTCAATTCTACTGGTGCCATCCTATAGGGTGCCTTTGAGATTGGAGTAGTCCCGGGAACGAGATCTACTACAAACTCAATCTCCCTATCAGGTGGCATGCCTGGAAGCTCCGCTGGGAACACGTCTCCAAACTCTCATACTACGGGGATATCCTCAATCCTAGGGGCGTCATCCTCATCCCACAACACAATAGTAGCCAAGTAGGCCACGCAGCCTCTACTAATCAACTGCCGAGATCGCGAGGAGCTAATCGTCATCGCAAACAGCGAACTCTGGCATCCTCGGTACACAACCTCCGCCTGCCCCGGCTCTCTAAATGTCACCGTTCGATCCTTGCAATCGATAGTGGCGTGGTACTTAGTCAACCAATCCATGCCCAATACAACATCAAACTCCCCGAGTTTATGTAACGCTAACAAGTCTATGGGCATGATCCAATCTCCAACCCGAATAGGGCAATTGGGGCAACACTCCCGAATGTCCAAAGAATGGTCGGGTACAATAACTCATCTCGGATGCAATAAGGATACAAGTGGGATGCCATGCAACTCGGCAAACAGCCGATCTATGAATGAATACGATGCACCGGTATCAAACAATGCTCTGACTCGAATACCATAAAGTAAAATGATACCTGCGACCACATTCTCGGCTACCGCCGCCTCCTCAGTCTGGGCTACGTACATGCGTCTGCTAGGGGCCTGTCGTGACCCCTCCGCCTGACGCTGAACTGGCGGCCGTCCTGCCTGGTGATGCGCAGGAGACATCCCCTGACTGGGACCTGGCTATGCTGGTGCAGATGCCGAAGATGGCGCTGGCGCTGAACCTCTTAGGCAGTCCGACTGGAACTGGCCCTCCTGGCCACACAAGAAGCACCTGCCCCGGCTACGTGAACACCGTCACGGGTAGTGGGGACCACCACAGATCACGCAGCGGGGAGCCTGGCGACGATCGGGTCCTCCTCGCTGAGTAGACTGGCCCCGTCCTCGTGACTGGATCCTGCTCCTGGGATGCCTCGGCGGCCTCCATGAGTGCGTCTGACTCGCACCCTCAGCCGTGGGCCTCTTTTCCTTACACTTGTCTAGGGCCTCGCGTCGCTCCTGAAGGTCTGCCGCTCTAGCCTC
The DNA here is from genome assembly GCF_001540865.1 of Ananas comosus. Lineage (NCBI taxonomy): Eukaryota > Viridiplantae > Streptophyta > Magnoliopsida > Poales > Bromeliaceae > Ananas > Ananas comosus. The sequence goes on along the minus strand of NC_033639.1, from coordinate 3,229,771 downwards.
CACAATCAATGCTCGATCCACAACCTCCCGATAGGTCAGGAGGTTGGAAGACTGCACCAACCGGAAGATAGAAGGCCGCAATCCACGCTAAAAAATGCGGGCCTTATCCTCGTCATCCCTCACAACAAACGGTACACAGTGAAGTAGCCGGGAGAACTCCCTCTCGTACTCGGCCACTGACCGCTCGTCCTGGCGCAAGCTGCGCAAATCCTGCTCCATCTTCCTCTTGACGTTGGTCGGAAAGTAGTGCGCCAGAAGGAGCTCCTTGAACCTCGTCCAGGTAATCGCTGCCAAGTCGGTGTTGGGGTTGTCCCGGATATCCAACCACCAACGGTAGGCCTCGCCATCCAGGAAGTGAGTAGCAAGCCAAACTCTATCCCGCTTCTCCACAAAGGTGTCTCGAAAAAGCTTCTCCATGTGCATCAACCACTTCTCAACAATTCAGTGGTCGACGTTCTCGCCGTCAAAAGTCCTCGGGCTGCACCTCCTGAACTCACTGAGGCGATCCATGAGCCGATCCCGCTCGGCTCCCTCGGCCCTCATAGAGAAAGCTGCCCCTGTGGCCGGTCGCTGAACTGGGGGTACCGCAGCCACCTCCTCCCGAGGTGTGGTCGCCGGTGCCGCACGGGAAGAACTGGGCGCGGGGGACTGCGCCCTCGGTGCGATGTCCACCACGGGTGCTGGCGGTGTGGGAACCTGGGTCTCCCTCGAAGCTGCCGCCTGCTGAAGTAGGAGGTCCTCAAGATGCTTCATCCGCGCCTCCTGCCGCTGAGCCACCTCAGCCTGCCGCTGCGCCGCTGCCGTCTGCTACNAGCAAAAGGGCTAAAACTCACCTAATGAGTGGGAAAATCTCTCTCAAGCTCCAAAAGAAGGCTAGGATCCTTCCAAAGCAACCTAAACCAAGGTTCTAATCTCATTAGATTAGCTCAAAAAGCCTCCAATCAAAAAGCCCCAAATAAACCCTAGATTTCCCATTCTAGGGTTCTATCTACTAAAAATCCTCAAATCAAGGTCTAGAGGAAGGAAAAGAGCAACAAACCTCCAAAGAAGCTCCAATCCAAGCTCCAAGGGTGAAGATCTTCTCTCTTGCAAGCTCCAAGTCCAAGCTCCAAGCACCAACAAGGTGGGAAGAGGAAGAGAGGTAAAGAAATGCTCCAAGTCCAAGCTAGATCCTCCTCCTCTTCTTCTCCTTCTTCTTCTTCTCTCTCTAATAAGGGTGTGGGGAGAGTGTGAGGAGAGAAATGAGAAGGAGAGAGGGTGGTGTGGCCATATAAGCCATCTAGTGTAACAAAATCCCAAGAGGCCCCTCAAAAATCCAATATTGCAACAGCCCGGTCTGGGCAATTTTCGCCCAGAGGGACTGGTCTCTCCCTGCAAGCGACCGGTCTCTCGTGTCGAACCCGAGAAACCAACGTTCGGGAACCGGTCTCTCCCTGCGGGGCACCAGTCTCTCACTGCGAAGACGCGCTCGGGGACCGGTCTCGCCCGCCAGGGACCGGTTGCCTTGCCGGCTGCGCAACACTGCTCACTGGGGGACCGGTCTCTCCTTTCAGGGACTGGTCCCCGAGAGTAAAAACTCTCAGGACTCAACCAAAACTCAAGTTTTCGAACTTCTTAGGTCGAAAAATATTCTATGACCCTCCACCAAGTGTGGAGAAGCTCGAAACACATCTCATCACTCGAACCTCGCAATTTGCACAGGTCCAGTGTGTTACATTCCAAGAGTAGGAATGTTGAGCTACCACAGGCACTTAGGCGGCATAAGCTGGACTACCTTGGGTAGGTCCTTAATTGGAAATGGAAATCGACACAGTGTTGAGTGGATTTTAATCACTACTAGATAGAGAGTAATAGTTGGATTACTTAGACTTGCTCCTTGCATAGTGTTGGACACTTGAGTATACATACATACATGTAGCATGCTAGGAGATGTTGCTTATTGCATTCATGTAAGCATTGTTTACCATAGTAAAGCATGATCTTCATAATTTCATAAAACAAATCATGATTGTTACTTATGGTCATGTAGGGACATACTTGTTCATTATGAAATAAAGGTGCATCTTAATTGACACAATATAGTATCTTAGCATTTTACTTATGCTTTCTTAAATGCAAATTATTCATTTTTATTGCTCTCTTTTTTACTTACCCTTTCTTTGGGGCCTAGTGGTGCATTGAGCTGAGGTCAGTAATTGCCCACTGGGAATTATAAATTATAGTTCTCACGCCCTCTGTTTTATGTTTTCTTTCAGAGCCTTCCACGCCGGGAGAGACTAAGGACCGTGGGAAGGGTGTTGCTTTGAGCTAGCTCTTTAGCGAGTGACGAGTACTAGGTGGTCTACCTCTTGATGTATTTATTTTGGAGAGGTTGAGAGCTGTACCAGTGTACTAGAGACCACCCTTTTGTGTACCTTTTGGACAGATATTGTATAACTATATGTTTCACTCTTTTTGCTTTTGTATTTATCCTTTTACCTTGTTGTAGATGATAGATCTATTTGTGCTCTGATATCTCTAGATGTTGTTTATCTTTGGTTGATTTTCCGCTGTTGATGTAGACGCCTTATATGTGTTGACATATGGCGGGTCTGGGCACGCTACTGGGAGAGCCTCTGCCGGTCCCGGGGCGTGACACAGTGAGTCTACAGGATGCAGCCTATTTGAGTTAGCGATTAGGCGATAGCCGCTCACCCCACACACGGCTGCTACGAGAGAGCAGTTCTGCAGTCCTATTGCTTTTCAATTTACCTCTAACTTGCAGGGAAAAGGTGAAATTGTAAGGGCCAAGCAGCTCGACGGATGAAGAAGTGGGCTGACAAAAAGTGAGAACCTCAGGAGTTTGCCGAGGAAGACCGCGTGATGGTCAAGTTTCAGCCACAACAGTTCAAGATCTGTGCAAGGTGCACAAAAGACTGTTGCACAAGTTTGAAGGCTTATTTACCGTCATCAAGCGTATGGGCAAGGGTGTCTATAAGCTACAGCTGCCCGCGAACCTCAAAATCTACCCCGTCTTCCATGTTAGCAGGTTTTAACTGTACCACGAAGACGCGCAGGATCCGGGCCGCGGTGTGTCACAGCATGCACCTACGACCATGATGACTTCTTTCAACAAACAAATAGAGTCCATCCTGGACACTTGGCTTATTCGGCGACATAGAGTTCCGCTGAGTCCTGAGTACTTATTGAAGTGGAAGAATCTCTCATACTACGAAGCTAGTTGGGAGAAGGCAGATACACTTTGACAATACTAAGCACTCATCGACGAGTTTCAGAAGCAGCAAGGACACCTACGCGTAGGGATGCAAACGGGGCGTATCCGGGGGCGCGACAGTTCCCCCACTTCCCGCTCCATTTCTTATCTGGGCGGGGCAGATTCGGGGTGGGTAACTTTTCATTTTATTTTTGGCTCCCACTTACCGCTCCATTCGGGGCGGATCGGGGCGGGAGCGGGGCGGGAGCGGATTTTTAACGGATCGGGGTAGATTGAAGGAAGAAAAGAGTCTCCCGCCTCCCGCTCCATTTACGTGGCGGATCGGGGCGGATTCGGGGCGGGTTATATTTTTCTATATTTTTTGTTCCCACTTACCATCCCATTCGGGGCGGATCGGGGCGGAGCTCCACCAACCCGGATCCATTTGCATCCCTACCTACGCGTTAGGTAGGGGAGAGTGTCAGGGACTTAGAAAAATTCTCTGCGGCCTGGTCCCTGGCCCAACTCCGCAAGCTGAAGCGAGTTGACTTGGATTGTCAAGGAGACAAAGAACCAGTAAACTTTGGGTGAATGAAGGGTTGCAAAACTGCCACATTATGCCCCATTATCTCTTAGAAAAAACTGCCATAAGTCATGAGATAGACTCTTGGGCTTAGCTTTTATAAATGCTCATTATGTTTATTAATAGGTGAGTTAGTGGGTGAGTTATGGTGGCTAGATTTATTGTTTCTCTAGGTCTATAAATAATGGGTGTGACTAAGGCGAAAGTAACTAGAGATATACCAGAGAGAATGTGTGTGTTGTAATCCTCTTTTCTAAATAATTGAAAGTATTTAGTTTCTTTGGGTTAACCTCTATTTCTCTCTTTTCTTTTCTTTGACACGAAGGTTTGGACTAGCAATAAGGATAAAGATTTATCTATCTTGCGGAGAAAGTTGGGCATCGTATGGGCTTTACGAATAAAAATGCTAAGGCCGACAATGCTTAGCATGTGGGATTGGACCGGATTGGATTGAAAATAATTGTAGCTTAGGCTAATCTGGCATTTGAACTCGCACGAGATTGAATAAATAAATGTGGTGCCAACAACTTAGTCCAGTTTACAAGGGACTAAAATTCCAAGTTGGATTATGTGGAACATAGTTAATTCGGATTCGGCAAAAATTCGGTACGGGTATAATTCGAATAAAATTCATCTTTTAATTTTTAAATTCGTTGAAAAATATGGCTAACAAACGGATTCGGCAATTATTCGGATATGTGAATTATACGAATATTATACGTTCACCAATTAAAAATTTGGGATAAAAAATTCGGCTCTATAACATATATATATATATATATATATATAAAGAGAGAGAGAGAGAGAGAGAGAGAGAGAGAGAGCAAGGCTACTGTGCTATTAGGAGCACAATAGCCCTTGTGCTCCTAACTTTCTAATCACTCATCAAGTTTGATGGGTGGTTAGAATGAAAGAGGGAGGAGATATTGGGGAGAAATTGTGTTACGCCCGAATCCCCGCCAATTTGGTCGGGTTCGGGTCACGTCAATAGATGCTGAAATGACAACATCTTCCCTGTCCGCCCAAGGCTCCAACAACTAGTATAATCAAGCAAACAACAAGGAGATTTTGCTATTATAGAAGACTTGCACGAGGGCAAGCAACAACGGAAGCGGAAGCTCTAAGCTAAACATACAACCATACATGATATTTGATTAGATTTAAACCAAATACAAGTGAATTAAAGCTATTACATCTCTTTTCCATTCAACCATAATTTTTTACATTTTCATCATTCTCCAAAAATACATGGATTGTTCTCAACTTTAACATCTATAAATTAACAAAAGAAAGTTGATACATGAACCAGAAAAGGAATGACTAAATGCATAACTCCGGTGGCTACTAGTTATGGCGCAATACCCTTGCCTCGGTCCTCCGCCGCCCCACCCACGCTCGGACCTGTAGGGTTAGTGGTGTGAGAACTACAACGAAGTTCCCAGTGGGTTCGGCAACCGACCTCGCCGACTTACCCACTAGGTCTAATTCAGGCATAAGTATTTCAAAGGAAAGAAAATAGTAACCATACTAATGCTAATACTATGCCTGCAAGAAATCTGTTAGTAGATATATATAATCGAAGCAATATTAAATATGCATGCATGCTTTTCCATGATTTTACTTTGGCTTTTACCCAATCTTATCGGTTAACCTTGTTAACCCCAATAACTCACAACCCAAATCCCTTTTGATCGGGGAGGCTCTAAGCACTACAAGACCCGAGGGACCGTCTTCGGGGACCGCGCTCCCCGTGGTGACAATTTCAGAACGCACCGCTTGAGGGGGAGCTACCACCCTCAAGCCAAGACTTATCGTGAGTATCGATCCAATTCCCACTTAGGGAATGTATAGCCACTAGCCACAATGCCAGTATCATAATAGGTTTTTACCTATTTGTTCATGCCACTCTCTAGGTCATTCTTCCTACAGTGTCAATATGGTTAAACCTTGTTTAACAACCGATGTCTCAATGCCAATCTTGTCTCTATTGTCAATGTCACTTTTGTTTACTATAGTCAAGGTCCAAATCTCACATTCATACAATCTTTAGGGTTCTACTATACATGTCCATTATGGTTCTTGTCATTCTCTATGTTCATCTACATCAGAAGCATATAAATGAAGTCTAACCGAGTTTCATATGTAATTTACCCTATCATGCATGAATGGTTCTATACATAGTATGCTCAACAAAAAGGCGAAATAGACATAAAGGGGAATCCGATGATTCCAGTGTGCACCCCCCACCTTGAATGGTAGCAGATGAAGAATATGATGACTCCCGAACTTTACGAACGCCGAATCCGCGTCCTATAACCAAAATAGTGCCAAATTAGGTCCTATATACACAAACTATATTTAGACATTTTCGTAACATCGAACGGGGTTGTCCAACATCTCGGGAATACCCCCAATTAGGTTTCCAAGAGGTCAATTTTCCTTGAAAAAATTCTAGGGCAAAAGCCCCAATTTTGAGCCCTAACAATGCCATTTTAGGTTTTCTCCTAGATTGATCTCACTTATAAGCAAAAGATAGCTTAGAATCACCTAGGAAGCTCTCTAATACTATTACCAAGCCTCTAGAACCATTCCTAGGGCATCTACTTTGGGTTCCAAAAATCCACCATGAGAGCACTTGAGAAACACATGGATTTCATGTGTTCAAGGCCTTAACTATACCTCTAAAGCCTCTAGAGAGATCAAAACCCCAAAACTTAGGGTAGAATCCAAACCCTAGAGCTCTACTTGCAAGAGAACTCACCTTTGCCCAAGCTACACCAAGCTCCTTCTTATTGGAGAGCCACAAGGTCCTCCCAAGCCACCAAAATCCCACTCCTTCGCCTTCTTCTACTTCTTCTTCTCCTTCTTCTTCTCCTTCTAGAGAGAGAGAGAGAGAGAGAGATATGAGAGGGTGTGAGAGGGAGAGAATGAGAGAAAAGAGCTCTCATCCCTCATAACATAACCCCACAAATGCATATTTGCAAATGGGCCCCTCAACCTTCACCTCATTGCACAGCCCAAACTGGGCACGTTTCGGGCACGGGGACCGGTCTCTCTAGCAAGGGACCGGTTCCCGAGAGCAGCCCTTTCAGCTACGAAAAATGGGTTCGGTCCCTCCCTGATGGTACCGGTCTCTCGGGGACCAGTCTCTCCCTGTAGGAACCGGTTCCCGAGAGTTGCTCTACCGGGACTTAGCCAAAATTTTCCACTTCTCAGACTTCACGCGTACGGGGACCGGTCTCTCCCACCCGGGACCGGTCCCCGAGTGCTCAAAAACTGCTATTTGCAGATTTTTTGATTCTCCAGCTCTCGAAGATCCCCAACAATGTACTTTTACTCTTTTCGGCACCTTCGGCCTTTTCGAAGCGTACCAAACTTGCACTTTGGTCAATTTGACTAAAGTTCGATATTCGTTTACTGAGGTTTCGGTATATCACAAATTGGGTGTTTCAATTTGTCACGCCCGGGTACCAGCGGAAGCATATCCGGTCGCGTGCACAGACCCGCCGTGTACACCACCACTCAAGTATACACAAGGCGTCTACAAACCATATAGTAAAAGCATATAATTCTAACCAGGTAATCAGAGCACGACTTTTAAACTTATACAATCCAAATCTTAATACATGAAAGAAAAATAAAGTACAATTTACAAGAACTTAATATACATCTCTGTACTAAACTACATAAACTGGTGGAGGTCGTCTAGTACACGTCCAAAAGGCTCTAGCTAGCCGCAGACCCCTCGCCAAGAACCCTAGCCTTTCCCGGGGTGGAAGGCTCTGTAAAAACAACAACAAAGAGGGCGTGAGAACTATTAAACAATAGTTCCCAGTGGGTAAGCCGCCGAGAGTGGCGAAGTACACCACTAGGTCAACTGTGGCATGAGTAGATAGCAATAAATAAGCGAGTAAATGCAGATAATGCAATAAGCAATTACATGCAACAGATATGGAAGTAACTACTCATGCTATTTGCTCAATCATAAATAAACATCGATAGCTTGCAGGTATCAGTTATCATGATAGATTCTAGCAATCATATTACTTGACAATTTAACCAACATATATCAGAATGTATGCAAGATAATTCATTTTACTGAAATTACAGATGATATCATGTAATTACCGGTTTCCATAGCAAGAAAGAAACACAATGTCATTCATTATGTTGCCAACCAATCATGTTGTCAACTTCTAGATTGTTCATCACTAAGCTCACTTTAGATGTCAACTTTCTAGTATGTTCATCAATAAGTTCACTCTTACCAATGATATATTCATAACGTTACTACCTCTGTCCAGTAAGGTCAAAGTACTTGATATAACCCAATTTCCAACAGACTTACACAAGTAAGTTCAAGCCGCGCCGTGCCTAATGCCCCGTGTATCAACATCCCCACTCCAGGAATGAGCCTCCCCCCACGGCATTCCGTTTCGGCGCTCGCCTTCGTACATTTGCGAGCACTGTCGCTAAGCGTTTCGGGAGTGCTGGCTTGGGGGGAGCGACACCCGCAAGCGTGTGCAAACGCGCACAATGCATGCAAGCTAGTCCAAAGTACCAGTCTCACAACAACATCATGTCCCTGACATGGAATCTCAACTCAAGCCACTCCGGAACGCGGGCTTGGGGGCGCGACCCCCGCAAGCATGTACGAAGAGCATAATGGCATGCTAGCTATAGTCCAGGGTACAAATATCTCAACAGCATCATGTCTCTGACATGAATCTCAACTCGACCCAACGCGAACTTGTACACCAGTCACTATCAACAACTTGTTGACAAGATTCTACCAGTCGTTACGATAACTTAACAAGTTAAAGCTTTACATCACTAGTGATTCTATCAGGCTATACCTGGTCAGTCACTCACAATTTCTCACTACTCCTTACACATAAGGAAAGTATTTACTAAGGTTATGTTCATAGACTCATGGCACATATCCTTAGTCCAATATAAAATATTACTTGACTATACAAGTATGTTATCATATCCAAATCTAGTTATTTACTAGATTATATTCAGTTGAATAATCATTCAAATTATGCCATCATATGAAAGTCTAGTACTTACTAGAACAATACCATAATACAAGTCTGTCATGTGAAAGAAGAAACTAACAGGGTAATGAAGCAAGTAAAACGAGTGATAAAACACTCTTCACATGATCTCTATGCCATTCATTCACATTAGAATGCATATGCCAAACAAAGGCCTTTACCTGATCTTTCAGAGTATAGCAATTATACATACCATTGCATAGCTCATTCCTAAATGCATCAATCTCTTTGTTGTTCAACAGAACTAATTAGTCCATTTCACGAACTTACCATTCTATCCTTGTGGATAACAACAAGCCAAAATTGCATATGCAGCTGCCAGTATCATAAACATCATAGTACTTAACAGTAACCATGTAGAATGGACAATCATAGAATCTTTCATTACCATTTACCGATGCGTATCATATCCAATATGACTATCACGATCAATGCATGTCGCAATGCCGAACTATTATAATATTCACATGAATAGGAATAACTTCAACTAGATGTCAAGGAGACATAAGAGGGAATTACCCATTTCGGAAGGTCGATCCACCTATAAAACGATGCCTTTTGTCGAGTTTACGTAGCTAAGCGATCCGGATTTCCAGCTTCTCAGATTGACAAGCTCCCACATGCTCGTCTTAAAACCAACTCAAATGTGTCCTAAATGCATCACAATTGTCTCAAGCCCACTGCGAATTAACAACAAAAAATATATTTAAATTACGACTAAAGTCTTAATTTCGGCAATTTCCTCAGTGATAACTAATTTGTCGCTTAATTTCCTATTTAGGTTCAGTTTAATACCTCAAGTTTAGCTCTAAAAGCTCATTGATGTCAACCAAAGATGACCCACAAGGTCGGCTGCGCCCTCGCTGCGAACAACACCAAAACGACATCAATAAACTTATATACAAGACATATAGTCGAATCCGTGCAATTAGCTTTTTAACTGAAATTCTTGCTTACCCAGGTTAGAACACTTTCTAAACCAGTCCCCAAGGTCACCAATTTAACTCAAAAATTCGAAACCCTGCTGCAAACAAAAGAATCCCAAACTACATCATAACTTCACTAATATCATCAATATCATCATTAAAATGAAAAAAGAGGTTATTGTGTACCTCCAAGGCTTCAAATCTGACTTTGGTGTGAAGAATTACAGCAAAAACGTTCCTCAATTACAGTTCAAAACCATCTCAAACCAGCAAGTAGCAAAATAACGAATCAACATCGTCAAAACTATCACGAATCTCAAATAGAAAGAAAACTAGCTTGGTTACCTCACTAAACCTCAACTCAACTTCCCTGTGAGTTGGAGCTGCGAAAATTAACTCCCAGTGCGAGTCCTTTCCACACTCGTGCTGCTCCAAATATCCACAAACCAGCTATCGCGACGAACGGCGAAGAAATAGGCCATACATCTATCTTAACTCGAAGAGAGAGAAACCCTAGAGAGAGAAAGAGGAAAGGTGCAAAACCCTTCCCCTGAGCTCTAGCACACTCCAGCAAGCATCCCTGTCGTCTGGACTAAAATAGATAAGAACAAGAAGGTGAAAAGACCAAAAGACCCCTTGCTGCACGTTCTGCAAGTCTGTACCCGTACAAGGTGAATGCTGTACCGCGTATACAGCAAGCAGATAAAAATGCTGTTTTCGTCCCGTTCAATGCACTTTCTTGCTCTTAACCCTCCAATCACTCTTCTAACTGTCCAAAAAATTAGTTCTAACCCTTTAGAATATGTAGGTAGTTCCACTTACCAATTCGCCGCATTCGAACTTCGCAATTGACCAATTCGAAGCATTGCAATTGATAATACATTTTGCATGCAATTTCCCACGTCCAGTTACTTTCTCACTTCAGTAACTTGTCAAAACCTTCAAAGGTCTATCGAAACGTCTAACTCAATTCCAAAAACCATTCCAACCTTGAACTTGTCAATAGCCCAGATTCAGATATTTACACAATTTCTCTATCTCCTTGAATTTTTTTCAATATTCCTTCACTCTCTCATTCTAACCACCCATCAAACTTGATGGTGGTTAGAAAGTTTAGGAGCACAAGGGCTATTGTGCTCCCTATACACAGACCATACTCTCTCGTCTCTCTCTCTCCTCTCATCTCTCTCCTATATATATAATATATAATATTAATATATATATTATATAGAAGTCGGCTAGGATGCTTAGGAAGCCACGCGAGGCCTCGATGCTTCCACTTTTTTCGATGATTCGGTACTTTGAATCGTAGATCGGCTCTGCTTTAGACTTGATCTAGAATATTGAAGTATTAGAAAATAAATTTTTGCGATTTTTCGATATCCATTTGCCTAGTGTCAAAGTGGCTCAAAAATCAACGGCTGAAAATAAAAATAAATATACCAAAATATGAGATATGACATTAAAAATTTTAGATCAAAGTTATTGCATCTTGTTTTAATTATGGTATAAAGAATTTTCTATCAAAATTTCATGTGATTTGAATATATTCTACACCGTTAAACTTGCAACCGGCTCACCACGGCCGTTAAAATTATTGATTTTGAGCCTCTTCGCATCGCCAGGCAAATGATATCGAAAAATCGCAAAATTATTTCTAGGTACTTCAAATACTCTAGATCAACTCTCAATGGAGCGATCGTCGATTCAAAGTCCGAACATCGAAAACGACTTGAGAAGCAGGGAGGCCTCCGTGCTTCCATAAGCATATCCGGCACAACTCTCTCTCTCTCTCTCTCATCTCTCTCTCTCTCTCTCATCTCTCTATATATAATATATATATATATATATATATATATATATATATATATAGAATTAGGCTGGAATACTTATTAATAGTAAAACGTCTTTTTGCTATCAAATTTTTAACCCTTGGATGAAAAATTAATAAGAGTCAGGATGATATTAGTCAGTTAGAGTTGAGTAGTCCCCCTAGGCGTTGAGTGGTCCCCACTGGGTTATATATTATCCAATGATTAGAAATAATGAAAAGAGTTGATCCAAAGGCTAAAAAGCTGGTAGCAACAATGGGATTCTTGCTAATACTATTGATACAAACGGACACTCCGTGCACCCATTTGTTTCAGATGATGGACCCTCCAAATCGACGATCGGCAACGGTTTGAACATGATCTATACCACTTGAAGTGTTTAGATGCAAAATTTCTAGATTTCCGATATTATTCTCTTATCCATCGATTGGACACAAAATTAAACGGACTGAAAATGAATATTCTTAAGAAATATGATGATAGGAGTCTTGGTAATCAAGATCAATGGTATGAGATCTTATTTTAAAATAGTGATTAAAGAATTTTTTAACATAAAATTTAATGTGATTTGGAACTTTACGCGTTAAACGGAAAACGTCACTCTCATATCAGCCTTGTAAAATTATAAATGTTTGAAACTCTTTGATCATTAGGCAAATGATGCTTGAAAAAGATTTAAAATTTTGATTTCTAAACACTTCAAGGGTTAAAATCATGTTCAAACGTCTGATCGATCGAATACGATTGAGGCTCTACTCTCTCTCTTCTATATAATAATATACGTACGAGTTGAGCCTCATTTGCTATCCGATAGTATTCTAGCTCCAACTCTCTCTCTCTATATAGTATTATAAGAGTTAAGCTAATAATGCTCTCAAAAGCATTTAAGAGGGTGATACTTTTGAGTCTATTAGCCCATTGATAAAGAGTGTATGGTGGCGAATAGAATAATGGTAGCGTGCGTAGGAATAGTGTTTAATCCAATGAGCCTATTAGTAAGCCAAGGTAGTAGTACCACAGTGTTAGAACCTAGAACCAACCAAGTTAATGTTTCCTAAAAAGTATATCTAGCTCAATTCATAATATTATATAATATGCTATATATATAATATATTAATATATACTATATAATACTATATATATATATATATATATATATACTATACTATATATATAGTACGCGTCTGGTAGACTTATGGAAGACACGGAGCCTCCGTGCTTACCAACTTTGTTTTTGACTGTTCCGACTTTCGAATCGATGATCCGGCTCGTTAGCAAACTTAGGTCTGATGATTTGAAGATATCTAGAAAATAAATTTTTGAATTTTATGGATAGTCTATTTGCCTAGTGATCGAAGTGGCTCAACAATCAACGGCTGAAAATAAAAATATCTATTACAAAATATAATCATACGACAATTAAAATTTTAGATCAAATTATATGATCTGTTTTATATAGTATCAAAAGAATTTTCTATCAAATTTCATGCGAATTGGACTATTCTCTACACCCTTAACATTGGCAACCGGACTCACCATGGCCATTAAAACATTAATCTAGATTTTGAGCCTCTCTCGATCACTTAGGCAATATGCATATCGTAAAATCACAATAATTTTATTTTCTACAGTAACTCTCAAAATACTCAATCAACTCTAAATGCAGACCGATCGCGATCACTCGAAAGTCCGAACATCGAAAACAAAGGAGCAGCTATGACGAGCATCCTCTTCCATAAAGCATACCAGCCTACTATCTCTCTCTCTCTCTCTCTCTCTCTCTCTCTCTCTCTCTCTATATATATATATATATATAGTTGTGCTTCTATACTATCAATAGTATAGAAGCACAACTACTATAGTGTTTTAAACCCTCGATCCTTTTTCAAGATTCGTGCACACAGGTAGGTGAATTAAGTGGGATGGCAACATTTAACACCGTTAAGGGTTAAGGGAGAAATAAAGGAGGAGAGAGAAACCCACTTAAAAACCTTACTCTCTCTCTCTCTCTCTCTCTCTCTCTCTCTCTCTCAGGTTCCTCCCCCAACCCAACCCATCTCTCTCTCTCTTTCTTTCCCATTTCTCCCATTTCTCCCACAGGGCCTCATCTCTGGCACTCCCGAACTCACCCCACTCCTTCCCCTCGCACCCATCTGCCGGCCACAACCCTAGCCGAGCGACACTGCCACTCGTCGGCGCCGCTCGTGGACGCTCCAACCCTAGCCGCGCAACACTATTCCGCGAAGCCCTCCAAACCCACCTGCGGACATTGCCTCGACGCCGCTTTGACGTTGCTCCCCAACACCCTCCAAATCCGGGGACACCTCATGGACCACAGCAACAACAATGACCAGGTTATTTTAATCCCTAGTTAGCTAAAATATTTTTTTCTTTATATTAAATGGTTGATAGGAAATTATTTATTTCTTAAGTTATAGATTCATAGTTGTTGATAGAAAATTAATTACAAGTATTTGTTTTTTTTCTTTATGATTTTTATTGCAAGTAATAAATAGAAAATTTGTTACATTTTTTTTGGGAGATAAAAATTTATTATCTATACATTTTCTCTTTATGATACTTGTTTATGGCAGTAAATAAAAAAATTTTAAGAATCATATGAGATGGATGATGCTTAATTTTATATTCCTTGTTTATGATTTTAATGTTATAGATGGATGATACTTTTCAATCTGAAAATATTAGAAGAAATGGTGAGAATATGAATTCAGATGGTTTATCTATATGTGGCCAAAGCAATGCTCCAGAAAATATTAGTGAGAATATGAATTCAGATGATTTTGATGCTGATTTAGATAACCATGATGAACCAAACAGTTTGATGCACGATAGGGATGCAATGGAAGTTGTAAGTGATGACCCCTATATTGGTAAAGAGTTTAACAGTGCTGAGGCAGTACAGACTTTTTATAACTCATATGCATTTCGACTCGGATTTAGCATAAGAAAGGCTAGTCAATATAAGGCAAGGAAACAAGATGGAATGATGACAAGTATGCTCTTGACTTGTTCAAAAGAGGGTCAATCTAACGTCCGAGACTATGACAAGCGTAGTAGTACAACTACACAAGGCCAAGTCACACCAACAAAAGAATTTGCACACAAACGATCAGGATGTAAAGCCCTTATGAGAGTAAAGATGATAAAAGGAGGTAAATGGGTGGTTACAAGGTTTACAGAAGAGCATAATCATGACTTAATTGCAAGCCCAACGAAAACACGTTTTTTGCGTTCTCATCGCTCTATCTCCAATGAGCAAAAACAAGTAATACAACTGTTAAGAGATCAAAATATTTCAACAAGTCAAATTATGTCTTACATAGCAGCAAGAGATGGGGGCTCACAAAATATCAATTTTACTATGAAAGATTTAAGCAATGAGATTGTGTCAACAAATAGGAGACTTGTTGGAGTTGATGTTGCAAATGCTCTCAATTATCTTCACGCAACTCATGCCTCGGATCCTTCATTTTTTTTCTCAATTGAGGTTGATGATAATCATATGACAAAAAACATATTTTGGATAGATGGGAGATCGAGATTGGCATACCAACTTTTTAATGATGTTGTGACATTTGATACAACTTATATGACAAACAAGTATACAATGCCATTTGCTCCATTTGTTGGTGTTAATCATCATAGACAATCAATCTTTCTTGAATGTGCCCTCTTAAGGGATGAAACTGCCGATACTTTTTGTTGGTTGTTTCATACATGGTTACATGCAATGTCGGGAGTGCATCCAAAAGCAATTATTACAGACCAAGATCCGGCAATGAGAAAAGCAATTGGGCAAGTTTTTCCCACTACTGTGCATAGATGTTGTCAATGGCACGTAATGAGAAAGGCAAGAGAATATTTGGGAGTATTATATAACAAAATGGAAGGTTTCAAGAATGAGCTAAAATCATGTATTAATTATAGCTTGACAATAGAAGAATTTGAAATTAGATGGAATGAGATGCTCGATAAATATGACTTGCATAGTAACAACCACCTTCAATTATTATGGAATACTCGGCATCAATGGGCTCCTGTATTTTTTAGGGATACTTTTTTCGCCGATATGTCTACTTCACAACGGAGTGAGAGTGCAAATGCTATGTTGAAAATGTTGGTGGATTCGCATACATCAATCTATAGATTTGTACAACAATTTGACAAAATAATTCGAAGTCGATACGAGAAAGAAGAAGAGGAGGAATTCAAAACAACGAATGGAGAGTCATCTTTATGGTCATTAAATCCCATAGAGAAACAAGCACGCGAGATCTATACTAAAGTCATATTTTTCATATTTTAAAAAGCACTTGAGAGATGCTACAGGTTTTGGAGTTGTTGAATTGGAGCAATACAAGTTGTACCAAACAACCCTTTTGGAAAATATTTATACATTAAAACAAGGATCATGCTCATATAAAGTTGCAATTGAAGTAGAAACTGAGAAAATTTGTTGCAATTGTAAACAATTTGAATTCACTGGTATCTTATGCCCCCACGCACTACGTGTGATGCAACATGTAGGAATGAACTTTATTCCTACAAGGTACATTTTAAAGAGGTGGACCAAAAATGCAAAAAAAGGAATGGAAGATGGCAAATTAAAACTTACTAGTCATTGTGGATCTTCGAATGGTACTGCACATTGGTATGACTCGCTGAATTTTAAAGTTCAACAGTTTGTTTATGAAGGATCAAGAAATTTGGAGGCATATAAGTTGGCTTGCCATAAAATTGATGCAGCTATTGAGGAGTTGAAGTCACTTAATCTAGTAATGGGGAATAGGAAAAAAACTACGAAAGAAAAACAATGTGATTACCACGATGTTATTTTATCACAGTCTACTCAATTAAGGACAACTATGGAGGAATGCATTGTTAAAGATCCACCTCAATCTAATTGCAAAGGTAAAAGAAAGCCTCAAAGATATAAGCCATCAGCTGAGAGGAAAGCCAAAAAGTCTAGAACTTGTCCAAATTGCAAAAAAAAAGGACATAATATTAGAACTTGTAAAGAGGTAAGCTAAATATTTTTTAACTCATTTTTTTACATATATTATTTAGTAGCTAATTTCAATAATTTTTGTTGAAACTAATATAAATTTTTTTATGGTTCTATAATTAAGGGGCTTACTTTTGCAGATTGTCTAGATGGTGAATCAAGTGAATCATCCGGGACAAATAGTAGAGATGCATCAGAGGGCTGAAGTTGAGACAGATGTTCAATGTGAAATTAGTTGATGTACTACATGTTGTGTGTGAAATTAAATTGCAATTTTCTCTTCAGTGGATATTTTGTATTTCTAAATTCGGATTCTATTAGAATGTAATCTTGTCTTCTACTAGATATCTTTATTTCCAAATCAATTGTAATGTAGAATGTTGAATGTGGATGATTAAATTACATGTGCTCCACTCTTAATTTGGATTCCCTGTTATTGACTCTTTAGATTCCCCTCATTATTTGAATTCTTTGAACAATATTTTTATGCAACTGTAGCACTGGGGCTTCTATACTATGCATCTAATAGAGGATCCGCGGTCGGGGAGATGTACACGGATTTGGGGGAGCAATATCATTACGCAACTATAAGGAATAAACAAAAACACCATATAGATTATGTCATATAAATTATATTAAAATTCAGATTACATCCAAAATAACTCCATCAGATTAAAGTATTAAAATGATTAAGTATTACACAATGCATAAAACAAACTAGAAGAACTTAAATATTACATAGAGAAAAATTACAATAATTATGATAATGAACAATTTTCTCTCTGCCTCTGTGACCCTTGTGGAGAACTCATCAATTCGCGCTGTTAGACTACCAATTTGTTTAGCTGTTTTCGTTTCTACATGATTAATATGTTACAAACACAGCCATTCATCGAATATTTTGCCGGCGAGCAGAACGTTGAAAAAACATACTCTTTCCACTTTTGAAGAGTTAGCGCTATTCTCTTCAGATATATCTTTGTGTCTCCTTATAATTTTAACATCGCACCATTGAAAAAAATCGTAGTAATTTTTATTTTCTTTCTATATATTAGGACACCATAAAATGATTTCCACTACTATTTGGTTGAGATGAAACTCGTAAAACAGCGACTTCATTGCAGTTGTAGCGAACAATCCGCTTGTTGATTGCGCTTCTCATATAAAATGATAATAATTACACTATGAAAAATAAATTTAGTTAGATAAATTTATTTTTAAGGAAACATACAAAATATTGATAAATTTTCTTTAAAAATCAGGACAAAATTAAAAATTTTAGCAAAATCTTGTACTTTTTTTTACATAATTTTTAAAATAAATTATAAAAATATTTAGAAAAATAAATAAAATTATCATTTTCTAATTGTAAAAAATTGCATATGCTATCATTTTATTTTTTAAATAATTTAAAAAAATTTAAAAAAAC
>NC_033639.1:3124187-3211622 GCF_001540865.1 Ananas comosus | reverse complement strand
ATACATAAACTCCTGAGACTACATCCTTGACGATCTTCAAGAAGATCAAAAACCCTTATCGAGTAATTGGTGAACTAATTTTGCTGGCGACAAGAAGTCAACAAATGTAATTGCATGTATTATCCTGATTGAAGCGAAAAATTGACCGAACTCTACGATGATAGTTGGAAAATGCCATGCAAGAATAACTTGGTCAATTCGTTCCAATAATTATGGAAAATAGTGCGCGTCCTGACAACAACACATCATAGGACAAATGGATCTTTAAGAATAAGAAAAAGAGGATGGACTATTGTCGACAAAGCGAGACTGTTCTCGAGCTATTCAACAAATACTTAGAAGACAGACTTGATGAAACCTTCGCCCCTTGCCGCTTGAATGCAATTCAGTATTTTTTCGCGATTGCTTAGCTTATTTCGTAAATCACTCTTTTTTCAAATGGATGTTAAACAGTGCATTTCTAAACAGATTCTTTAAAGAGAAAGTGTATGCTGAAACAACCGAAAAGTTCATAGACTCAAAATTTTCCAAATAACATCTTTTCGACTGAAAAACAGGCACTTTAATGGACTAAAACAGGCTCGCGCGAGCAATGTACGAGGCTTGACAAAATATCTTTTGAAAAGAGCTACAACGAGGGGGGTGGATATACTCTCTTTGTAAAACACTTAAAGATATTTATCTGTGGGTCAAAATTTATGTGATGACATTAGTCTTGGGCAACTACAAATAGCGATGAAGATCGCACCACGAATTTTGCAAATTAATGACAAGCGAGTTGATGTCGATGCATCGGGAGCTAATTATTTCTTGACTTCAAGTTGTAAACAAACTAAAAATGTAATTCCACTTGTGTCAATTCCAAATATGCGAAAATTGGAAGAATTTTGGATTGAACAATGCATAAGGATTTGACACTCAATGGTACAGTACATAAGGACTTGGATTGAATTCGAAGACGAGCGTGAATGAAGAAACAATACAGAAGCCATATCGAAGCCTATTGTACTTGACGACGAGCAGACGCAGATATTATTTTAGTGTTGAATTCGTGCTCGCTATTAAAGCTAATCCTAATGGAAGCTCATCTGAAACCGGTTTAAAGATCATTCGGTACTGTAAAGGTACAACCGCATATGCCTCTGGTATCCTATGGGAAAACTCTGATCTAATCGCTACTCAGATACGACTCGAGCTCTGCAGATGATCGAAACTGTACTAGTGAGCTTGTTTTTCATGTGGACACGTCTCGTTGCTTGCACGAGAATAAGAAACAAAACTTATTGCACTTCCACTTGCTGAAGCTGGAATTACATTGCGCGCCGGAATTGTTCTACGTCATTGTCTGGATGAAAAGCTTACTAGCGTCTAATCGATCCCTTTCGCACCCTCTTAACTATTCTTTGTACAACACATCGGTGCATTAATATTTCTAAAAACCCTTTTACATTCACGAACAAAGCATTATTGAACTAAGATATCATTTTTATGAGAATCTTGTAAATTCAAACGTTCTCAACTGAATATATCTTCGATGAAAATCAACATCGCAGACTATTTAACCAAAAACTGGATCAAAATGTTTTCTGCCATTTAAAAGTCAGATTTGTATGAACCTCAATCTAAGATATTATTTGGGCATAGATCATGCTGCATTGTTGGCATTTGTTTATGGCATGGTTTCCGGTATTTTCCTGATTATGCACTGCAGAGACTATTGAATTTCTGGCATAATGTTGTGTTTTTGGGAGATGAATGGTCTGTTTTAGCTCAATTGTATGACTTTAATTGTTTCATATTAAGTTTTTAATTGATTCACTTTAATTGCTTATTGTCATAATTTTTGAACGTCAATTCATTGAAAATTCATGTTTAGCATCTGAATCAAATTCAAACACCTCAGCCTTCGAACTTTTAATGGTTGCAATTGTTGTTTGATTATTAGTTATGAAATGAATATAACTCTTTCTCTGTTTTAAATTGCCCAATAATATTTTACTGAGGGTTGCATACTAATTTAGGGGATCTTTCGATGTTTGTTATGAAATTTTGATTTACAGATGTGGAAAGAGTTCATCCTGCTGGAGTGTGAAAACTACCCACATGGAGGAACAGAGTACCACCCGTTCGTCGGTCAGTGTGTGCGCTAGCTACATGTGATTGAAGATATCTTAATAAACAAAAGAAAGTACTTTAAAAATTTTGATGACTTTGAATATTCAGAAGATAATAAAAAAATGCCAAGACCATACATCTCGTAGGTGAGATGAGGTTGAATGTTAAAAAAGATACTCAAAGAGCCACTCCTGCTCTCGAATATTCGTGCATAATCAATTTAACATATTATTTTAATTTCACGATTATGAGAATTATTTATCCAATTTCTTTAACAAATATGATGATAAAACGATATAATTAATTCCTAGATCTTGCAAGATGTGTGGAATTTTATTTTATATGTATCTAGAATTTTCATTGATTTTCGGATCAACAATTTTGACAATTTGAATATCCTTGAAATTGATTCTTCAAAATTTATTTATGAAATTTTATTTGAAGTCTTTGGGAATGGAAATTGGTTATTGTTTTATGATTGAACATTGTGGAATAGCATATATTTTTTTTGAAAAAATTTGAGCTTAATTTAAAATTTTTCAAAATTCCAAGCTCTGGGACCGGTCCCTCGCAGGAGAGACTGGTCCCTCCGCCCGCTCCAATAAAGGGTTTTCGCTCGATGTGTTTTGTACTGCTTTCAAAATTTTTTCTGCTTCCTCCCTTGCGCCTCTCTTGTCTCTAGAGTGGGTTTACTCTCGTTTTTCATCGATTTGCACTGGTTTTAGGTATGATCTTCATATTTTGTTGCATTTATCTCATATATTCCGAAAATGTGTTTCTTTTCAGATTTTTTGGTGGTTGTTCTAGAGATCTAGCTGAATCTGCATTTTTTGTGTTTCGATCTTGTTATTAGACTTGTTATTTCCATATTATCTTGTCTTTCTTCATCTATTTAGAAGATTTTTATGGTTCTTCATCATCAAAACCTAGTTTTTCAAAATTTTTATGGACAATTTGTTTTTGCTGATTTTGATGCATGATTTGTTCATGTTTCTCATGATTATGTGGCCCCTAGGATTATCTAGCACATTACATATCAATTTGCTAAATTTTTTAAAATCAAAAATCGATTTTTCTTATGTTCTATATGTATAAATCATTGTGTTGAACAGGGGTTTCATCAAAATGTACTCGTGGCTGCTTGTGCTTGTGGTTCTTATGGCTCGGGGTGGTCGCGGAAGCAAACGACAGCACTCCTCGGCTAAACGGCAGGTTGAGCAACAACCAGAAGATGAAGGTAGCGAGTATGCTCCAGGCGACGATTCTGAGGAGGACGAGCCAGATTGGGAGGCGTTTACTCCAGAGGTTCTCGCTAAGGATAAGGATAAAAGAAAAGGAAAGGGCAAAGGAAAAGCCCTTGATAAAGGAAAAGGCAAAGCACTGGACAAAGGAAAAGGAAAGGCATCTGAATATACCGGTCGTCGGAAATCTGGAGGTGTTGAGATTAGAGAACCAGGTTCTGAGCCTCTGCGTCTCAGTCTGCAGGATGTTCCTTCTGCTCGAAGGTCAATGTACTTGTCGAAGCATTGTATTGGTGAGCGCGATGTTGGTGTTGCCAGTATCATTGAGTGTTTGCCGGGATTTCAGGATTTATTTGAAAAAGGAAATCTTCATCAGATTTGTGATTTTCCGGAACAAACTGGTTTCTGTTTGGAGCTGATTAGAGAGTTCTATATGAGGGCAGGTCACTTGAGTGACTCAGACGACGGCTCGTACCTGTTCACTACTTCCGTCCGTGGGGTTGAGTTGACTGTCATTCCCGATACTATAGCATCTGTGCTAAGGACGCAAGCAAGGACTGAGGGAGTGGAGTATCTACAGGCCGGGTTTGACTCGCTTCGGGATTGGAACCGTATCGTAAATTCTATTTCCATGCCGGGTACAGAGTCAAACGGAATTACGGTTTTATCCAAGGATTTCAAAATGGAGTACAGGTTTTTGAACTTCGTGGTTTGCTATAACATTTTGCCTCTCGCAAACACGAAGATTTTACGATGGGATCGCATTCTTTACATGTATTTATTGGCTAGGCCGGACATTGTAAGTGCCAAGAATATCAACATGAATATCCCGTTTTTGATCTGGCGGAGAATGGCAAAGGACATCAAGACTTCAGGATAGAATGAAAGGTTGTCATTTCCATTAATTATCATGAGGATTCTGCGACTCCATGAGGTGGATATTCGTTGTACATCCTATAAGCATAGCTTGGGACGGATCAATGAAAGGACGTTCGTGAAATCCTCTGTGCAGCTTCGAACTCCGTCCCAGCGCGCTTCTTCACCTCCTGCTGCTCCACCTCCTGCTGCTCCTACTTCTTCCCGTCCTTCTATGGATATCTCTGAGGAGGATGCCTCGATGTCGTCTGTATATCGTGAGCAACAAAGGTTATCTGAAGAACTTCAAAAACTTTCTGCGGATCAAGCTCAGATATGGAAGGATGTGAGCAAATCAAGCGTTTGATGACAGCCATCTTTGACAAATTGGGTTGTTGCAGCTCAGATCTTCCTCCGCGGGGTGATGATTCCGACTGAGTATGCGGGGTTCCTCATTTTGTCATTTTGGCGCTTTCTGACAAAAAGGGGGAGATGCTGATGCTCATGATGATGATGATGTCTGATGATGATGATGCATTTAGCTTAGTTGTGTAAATTTAGATTAGATGTTTGCTTAGGTGCTTGACTATGACTTAGATGAACTATGAACTATGACTTGTTGCTTTGATTGCTTTGACGTTTATGTTTGATCTTTTATGGTAAGTATGCTTGAATATTGATTGTGTTTTAAGAATGTTTTTGCAGGAATGTTCAAGACTTCAAGACTCCATGTCTAAGTCATAGAGTCTGTATTAAGATTGTGAAAAATATAATTTTTTTATTTATTGGATCGATCATGCAGGAGATTGTCGTTTGGTGATTGCGATGATCTTCTTTTTATTGTTTCTGAGTTGTGTACAAGCATTGTAGTATATTTTGTCACGAAATCGTCAAAGGGGGAGATTGTTAAGAATTTTATAGGTTGGCGGATTTCGTAAAGTTGAATGGAGTCTTGAAGAGTTGATTGCGGAAGTTTGAAGAAAAGATTCAAATTGAAGAACAAAGACTCATTCGGAAAGCTCAACACCTCAGGTATGAAGAATAGATCATTTGTGGTGAAGGTATTTAATTGTAATAAGTTCAGAAGGCTTAAATTGCTTTAAAACTCTTTTACACCTATTCACCCCCCTCTAGGTGTTACTTACCTTTTAGATCCTCGGGATCCATATCTTTCACTATAAGGACTGAGATTTTGGCAGTGTAGCTAAATACTCTGTTGATGATGTTTTTGTGTGTAATTTAATTACAAAAGCACTCGTCAAGTTTCGAAAGAAATCGAGTTAGAACGGAGATTTTACGCGATTTCCAGTTTTCACTTAAAGTGAATAGTAACTCAGTTTTCGGGAGAAGCCACGATGTGAAGTTGGCTTCTAGCACGTATCGGACTCCGTTCATAACGATCCAATAGCTCGTTTCGAACGATTCAGCTATTTTGGAACTAATGGCTCTGACGGATTTTGGGTTTGATGCACGAATTTTGAGAAAATCTGAAAATACATGTTCTATATGTATTTGTGCGTCATTTTGGCCTATTGGAGAGAGAACGGATTTCGTTTCGAATCCTTGATCGATCGAGGCAAACTAAAATTGTAGCTTTGTTGTCTCCGTCGTGCTGATCGCATTAGTGCGATCCGTTCACAAATCTGACGAACGGATCTGCGGATATTGCGCATTGTTCGAGGAGAGGTCAGTGATGGCAAAACGGCATTTTCGCAAAAATTACGACATTTTATGTACCATTTCGTGTGAAATCACATGTGGAGGTGCGTTTGCGCATTTTGCATGCGCTGTGAAGGACTCAATATTAAATATTGAGTTTGGATGGGCTTTTCCGCAATTTGAGCTTTGTATATATACATAGCTACTAGGGTTTGTGATCCACCTAACCCTAAACCTAGCCCCCAGCTGCCCTATATTTTATGTAAATATAGGAGCTTTTGTGCATTGCATCATCTAGCGCCTAAGGAGTGCTTAGAGGCATGCATCATCTCTAAGGATTGTTAGTTGTATGAAAATGCATATCATGAATTGGTTGTTGATTGGTAAATGTAAGTTGTGGTTGATATCCTGATTAGCTGTTGGTACGCTGTGCAAATACAAAGGAGATTCGGTCTGAGTGGACAGAGGAACTTTGTATTTGTGGTGGGTCTGTATGTCACGTGGGCCAAGTTAAAAAAAAAAGGGCATGTTTTCCGCAACTCTGATTTCAAAATTGGTAACTGATTTAAAAAGGCTTTTAAAATCGGCCTCGAGACGTGACAGATTAAGATGATATCAGAGCGTGAAATAACTACAACTATATTTGCAAGTTTTCTAACTGAACCACTAGTTAGGTTGACCCATAGGAAGACCTAAGGCATGTAGGCATGTCAGTGCGGTTTTGGGCTTGAGTCCCGGTCTATATGTATGTCGAGTCGATCGGTTAGCTTGACGGTGTTTTCTGTTGCAGATGGCTCGTGGTAGACACCCTTATCCGGGTCGTGGTGGTAGACGTGCTGGTGTGAAGACATCCGGCAGTACTCGTGCTTCTACGAGTGGGGGCGTTGGGGAGCAGTTGGGCACAGAGCCGTTGAGTGATACTCGCACCCAACAGCTCGAGGCCCAGGTAGCTGATTTGAGGGGCTAGTTGGCAACCCTCTCTGGTTTGTTTCAGTAGTTCTTGCAGCAGCAGGCTGCAGCTACTGCTACCCCTGCTCCACCTCTGGCACAGGACACTCCGGTGACTACGGATCCTCCCGCGACGCACCGCCTGACGTAGCTCCAGCCGTAACTACCACGACAATGACGGCCGCCACGACGATTTCCGCTGTTGGTATTGATACCCCTGCAGCGGAGGGCACCCGCATCAGGGCAAGGCTGATGGATTTTCGAAAGTTCGATCTGCCGAAGTTCGCTGGAAAGAACGACGACGCCTGGGTGATCGAGTATTGGATCACCCACTTGGAGAAACTGTTCCGTGATCTACACATCGAGGAGCTGAATCGCGTCCCTCTAGCTGCTCATGTCTTGAGAGGGATGCGTATTCGTGGTGGATTAGCCACTTCGAGCGCAAACTTGGGAGCATCTATCCACGTTGGGAGGAGTTCCGGAGACTCCTTTACGAGCAGTACTTCCAGGATAGCACTAAGCAGAGTCTGGAGCGCGAGCTATAGTGTCTCAAGCAAGGCAACCGTATCGTAGCAGAGTATGAGCGAGACTTCTCTCACATTATTGCGCTAATTTCGTTTGTGGTTCGTGACGAGTATCACAAGGCAAGGCTGTTTGTGAGAGGGCTAAAGCCAAATATTCGACTTCTGATCGCATCCAATGGCGCGTTGACGTTCAAAGAGAGCCTGGATCGGGCTCTGATGATGCAGAGTGATATGGATGAGGCTCGAATCAAACAGGACGCATCCGAGAAGAGCGAAGGCAGGAAGCGTGCACCGGAGAGTTTTATTGGTGGTCAATCGAGTAATAGACGACCACCCAAACATCACAAGATGCAGTCAGGATCGAGCAGTGGCCCCGCTACATCTCAGAGGCATAGCACCCCACCTTGTGTCATCTGTGGCAAGGCTCATAGGGTTTATGAGTACCCAAAGTGCCACAATCGCTGTTACAAGTATGACCAACGTTGACATCTTAAGACATATTGCACCAATTGTGACGCCCCAACTTCCCAGGGGGTCACCCATCCTAGGACTACTCCCGTCCTAGCACGCTTAACTCTCTTAACCTCTTGGGTCTAGCCACCACCCAAAATGCTTAAGCCGGGTTAAGAGTTTAGCCCTATTATATCTCATATATAGGACTATCTGGGGTCTCACAATCTCCCCTCCTTTAAGCCCTGACGTCCTCGTCAGGCTCAGA
The DNA here is from genome assembly GCF_001540865.1 of Ananas comosus. Classification (NCBI taxonomy): domain Eukaryota; kingdom Viridiplantae; phylum Streptophyta; class Magnoliopsida; order Poales; family Bromeliaceae; genus Ananas; species Ananas comosus. The sequence goes on along the minus strand of NC_033639.1, from coordinate 3,203,562 downwards.
CTCACAAGTACCAGGCGATGTGAGACTCGTCTCGCTAGCCCGTCATCCAGACCCTGGCTCAGCCGAGACTCATCTCACACTTCCGGCTGGTAATTGGCTCTGATACCATCTGTTGCTTGTTACTTCACTTCTTTCATTTGTTCCATCTCTTGCTTTTACTTCCGCTTTTCTTGTAGACGCCTTATATGTGTAGACATATGGCGGGTCTGGGCACGCTACCGGGAGGGCCTCCGCCGGTCCCGGGGCGTGACACCAATAGAGCAGGATTAGTGTCTGCAGCAGCGTCTACTCTAGCAGCTCCATGGTAAGATCATGGCAATACGGTGTATTCCTTGTCTGGATGCCACCCGACATCCCGTCAGGTGAAGGAGGTACACCAAACCACTGACGGGCGCGCCTACATGATGACACGACAGGAGGAAGATCTTTCGGCTGACATCATCACAGGTATAAAGTTTGTTGTTGTCAAGCCCCGGGACCGATCCCTTTGGCAGGTTCGGGCACGTCGAACAGACGCCGAACGGACAGCACCTCCCCTGTCCGTCCAAGGCTCAACACATGTACAATTCAAGTAAAGGAATGCACAAGCGGAAACATACAATTACGGCTTACATGAGAGTAAGCAATAGCCAAGAGTGAAAGAATTGAAGCTAAACATCTAAACAAGTAATACGATTCATTTTTTGATCACATACATTGCATTCAACCTTTACATTCACGATTCTTTTATCATATACATGCTTTTCATCATTTCTTTTTTACATCACATTTCCTCGAATTAGAAAGTTTACATTCATTTCTTAACATCAAATACAAAAGATGCTGTAAGGGTATGCTACTAGCAAAATATAGGACCCGACTCGGGTAGTCACTGTCTACGGCGCGATACCTTTACCGCGGTCGCTCGCCGGTTCACTCGGTCCCGGCTCTGTGGAAATAGTGGGGTGAGAATTATAACGAAGTTCCCAGTGGGTTCAGCCCTAATCTCACCGACTTTCCGACTAGGTCTAACTCAGGCATAATAGAAAGAAATAAGCAGATAAGTAACCAACTATACAAATGTAAGGAAGTGAATCCTCGAAATTTGAGGATCAGACTTCGATTGGAATCGACTATTTGTCGAGTGTGTAGGCTTCGGAAAGTCCGAAGGTGATTGTAATGCATAAAGTACATTAAAGAATGGTCCACGAGAGCGCCAGTGCGAAATCTGCACTGGAGCAGAAATGCTCTCGGGGACCGGTCCCTGGCAGGGAGGGACCGGTTCCATCAGGCTGGGCTGCGGGGGTCTCTGATGAGACCGGTCCCTGGCCGGCAGGGACCGGTTCCCGAACGTCAACCCAGCGAGAATAGCCGAAATTTGGCTAAGTCCCGAAAATCCAACTTTCGGGAACCGGTCTCTCGGACAAGGACCGGTCTCCCGGGGACCGGTTTCTCAGGCAAGGACCGGTTCCCAAACACGAAATCCCCTCTGCCCGCATGGGAGGCTTTCGGGGACCGGTCTCCCCGAGCTGGGACCGATCCCTCACTGCGAAATCAGCCCAGTGAGGGCTATTTAAACAAGGGGTTTATCAGGCCGAGCGTGTCGCCGTGGGGAGCCCCGGTATTGTTCGTCCGCAAGAAGAATGGCTCGTTTCGACTCTGCGTGGACTATCGAGAGTTGAATAGAGTCACAATAAAGAATAAATACCCGTTGCCCCGAATTGACGACTTATTTGACCAGTTACAAGGGTCACGAGTGTACTCGAAGATAGACCTACAGTCCGGCTACCATCAGTTAAGGATTAAGCCAGAGGATGTTCAGAAAACTGCATTTCTTACGCGTTATGGACACTACGAGTACACGGTTATGCCTTTCGGGCTCACTAATGCCCCGGCGGCGTTCATGGATCTAATGAACCATGTGTTCAAGGCGTGCTTAGACCGATTTGTCGTGGTCTTTATAGACGACATCTTGGTCTATTCGCAAAGCGACGAGGAGCACGCAGAGCATTTGCGGATAGTGCTTCAAATCCTTCGGGAGGAGAAGCTATTCGCAAAACTAAAGAAATGCGACTTCTGGCTTCGAGAGGTTGCCTTCCTAGGACATGTGATTTTCGAGGGCGGTGTTTCGGTTGACCCGAGGAAGGTCGAAGCGGTCGAGAAGTGGCCACGCCCGACGAACGTCACGGAGGTCCGAAGCTTTGTAGGCTTAGCGGGCTATTATCGACGGTTTGTGGAGGGCTTTTCGAAGATTGTGACTCCGCTTACCGGTCTGACACAGAAGGGCGCCAAGTTTATTTGGAGCGACGAGTGTGACCAAAGCTTCAACGAGTTGAAGAAAAGATTGACGTCGGCTCCGATACTCGCCTTACCGGTGCAGGGCGAGGACTTTGTGGTCTATAGTGATGCATCCTATTAGGCTTGGGGTGTGTCCTGATGCAGGGCGGGAGAGTGATAGCCTATGCATCCCGTCAGCTTAAGGACCACGAGAAGAATTACCCCATCCATGACTTGGAGTTGGCGGCAGTGATCTTTGCGCTGAAACTGTGGAGGCACTATTTATATGGTGCACACTGCGAGATCTACACCGACCACAAAAGTCTGAAGTATTTGTTTACCCAGAAGGAATTAAACATGCGACAGAGGCGGTGGCTAGAGCTATTAAAGGATTACGATGTCGATATCCTCTACCACCCCGGCAAGGCAAATGTGGTCGCGGATACGCTTAGTAGGAAGTCGGCGAAGAACCTCGCTTTTGATGTCACCCAGCAAACACCCCTGTGGCTGGATATGGAGCGATTGGACCTTGAAGTGGTCGCTCCTGAGGTCCCGACTCAGCTGATGGCAGTCGTCATTCAACCGACCTTATTGGAGAGGTCAAGAAATTGCAACCTGCAGATCCGAGTCTCCAAAAGGTGCGGCGCAACATTGAGGAAGGACGCGGTGGTGATTTGGACGCCGGTGGCGCACTTCGGTTTCGGAACCGGTGGTGCGTGCCCGAAGGTTAAGAGCTTCGTGAGCTGATTTTGCAAGAAGCCCACCGGTCTCCATACGCGGATCACCCGGGCGGCACCAAGATGTATCATGAGTTGAAGGCAATCTATTGGTGGCCGAGGATGAAGGCTGATATTGGGCGCTTCGTGGCGAAGTGTTTAACTTGTCAGCAAGTAAAAGCAGAGCGCCAGTTTCCAGCGGCAAAACTTCAAAGCCTACCTATTCCTGTCTGGAAATGGGAGGACATATCTATGGATTTCATCGTTGGCTTACCTCGCTCTACAGGGGACCACGACGCGATATGGGTGATTGTGACCGCCTGACAAAGTCGGCACACTTTTTGCCGATCCACACCACCTGGGCGGGAGATAAGTTGGCGCAAGTATACCTTGACGAGGTAGTGAGGCTACATGGGGTACCGAAGTCGATCGTATCGAATAGAGACCCCAAGTTCACTTCACATTTCTAGAAAAGCCTGCAGGAGGCCCTTGGCACACGGCTCGATTTCAGCACTACATTTCATCCCCAGACGGACGGGCAAACTAAAAGAACCATTCAGACTCTGGAGGACATGTTGCGGGCGTGTGTCATTGACTACAAAGGGGGCTGGTGTAAGTATTTGCCAATGGCCGAGTTCGCCTACAACAATAGTTATCATGCTAGTGTGGAGATGACACCGTTCGAGGCTCTTTACGGGCCAAAGTGCCGATCTCCCATTTATTGGAGCGATGTAGGCGAGCGCACGGAGTTCGAGCCCGATGTGTTGCGGGAGGCGGAAGAAAAGGTCCGCCTTGCTCGCAAACGATTGCTCACGGCGCAGTCTCGACAGCAGAGCTATGCGGATAAGCGCCGACGAGATTTGGAGTTTGCGGTAGGCGACCACGTTTTCTTGAAGGTTTCTCCTATGAGGGGCGTTAAGCGATTTGGCATTCGGGGAAAGTTAAGTCCCCGATATATTGGCCCCTATGAGATCTTGGAACGGATTGGGACGGTGGCTTATCGGCTCGTGTTGCCGCCGAAGCTTGCAGATGTACACAATGTATTCCACGTCTCCAATCTTCGCAAATACATTCCTAATCCTGAGCATGTGATGTTATATGAGCCGTCGGAACTTCAAGAGGACCTGAGCTACGAGGAATTCCCGATGGCAATTACCGCTCGTGAGGTGTTAAGGAATCGAGAAATTCCTTATGTTCGAGTCCAGTGGAGCAATCATGACGATCGCAAAGCCATCTGGGAGCTCGAGGGAGAGATGAAAGCGAATCACCCTCACTTGTTCGAGGAGTAAAACAAGGTATGAGTCTAGAATTTAAGATTCTAAATAAGTCCGGTAGTATTGGAGTTCGTTTCGAGGACGAAACTCTTTTAAGGTGGAGAGGATGTAAGGAAGTGAATCCTCGAAATTCGAGGATCAGACTTCGATTGGAATCGACTATTTGTCGAGTGTGTAGGCTTCGGAAAGTCTGAAGGTGATTGTAATGCATAAAGTACATTAAGGAAGGGTCCACGAGAGCGCCAGTGCGAAATCTGCACTAGAGCAGAAATGCTCTCGGGGACCGGTCCCTGGCAGGGAGGGACCGGTTCCATCAGGCTGGGCTGCGGGGGTCTCTAATGAGACCGGTCCCTGGCCGGCAGGGACCAGTTCCCGAACGTCAGCCCAGCGAGAATAGCCGAAATTTGGCTAAGTCCCGAAAATCCAACTTTCGGAAACTGGTCTCTCGGACAAGGACCGGTCTCCCGGGGACCGGTCTCTCAGGCAAGGACCGGTTCCCGAACGCGAAATCCCCTCTGCCCGCATGGGAGGCTTTCGGGGACCGGTCTCCCCGAGCTGGGACCGGTCCCTCACTGCGAAATCAGCCCAGTGAGGGCTGTTTAATAGATGAAAAGTTGAGGGGGCTATCTGCAAAATAGCCTTATTAGAGGCTGGGGGACCCCTCTCTTTCTCTCATTTCCCTCTAACCCTCTCACACTCTTTCCTTCTCTCTCTCTAGAAAGAAAAGAAGGAAAAGAAGAAGGAGGAGAAGAAGAGGAAGGAAAAGAAGAAGAAGTGGAAGGAGAATACCAAGAAGAAGAAAAAGAAGATCTTCTTCTCTCTTCCCTTCAAGCTAGAGCAAGTTTGGAGCTTGGTTTAGAGGTAAGCCCTAAATTCTTTAATGGTGTTTTTAGGGTTTGGGGGTTTTATTGCTTGGAATTGGTTCAAATGGAACCCAGAGGAGATAAATAGATGGTTCAAGCTCGCATTTGAAGCTCGCACCACGGATTTCCTCACCGTTGCTAATCTAGGGCACGGATTTGGGATTATTGGAAATTTAGGGTTTTGATCTATTTTAATAGGTCGTAAACCTAATTGCTAGGTCTCGGAACACGTCGGCGAAGAAGGTTCGTCGATCCGACGAGCGAGTGCGGAGTTATCGCCAAAATGAGTACTTGAGGGCTCGCTTCGCCCTGAGGAGTTGAAGCGACGTACAAGGACCGCAGCGTCGAGTTTCCTACCATTGCGGCATCACCAAGAGGTGGGTGGTGTCTATCCCGAAGCAATCGGGCTCCCTTTTATATCTTAGTGTTTTGAGATCTTGCATCCTTTGTTCACATGCATTGTAGGATAATTGTGCATCGCCTTTCCTTATGCTTTCCTAACTGATATCGTACTATGCATTAGTTGCTGGATATAGGGGATTGATGAGGATTGGGTCGAGACTTGTAACCCTATAGCGTAGCGGTGAGAGAATGATGCAATAGTTGAAATAAAAGGACGAGTGGCACCTAGTTGTTAATTAAACAAAGAACGAGTGGCATAAGTGAGTCGTAGCGTATATGAAACCCATTGACTATGGTGACAGTAACCCTAGTGGATAGGGCACCCGTGAGGTGGGAGAATTGGATCATACTCATTGTCTGTTCCCAACTTGTGGTGGTCGCTCCACACAAGTAGTGCGCTCCGGAGTCAGTCACGAGGGATGGCCTATTTGGGGTCCCATGGGATAGGGATGGCCTACTTGGGGTCCCAAGGGATGGCCTATTTGGGGTCTCGCAGACGGTCTCGGATGTGTGGTGATCGAGACGGCTAGGTGAGTAATGGATGGATCCTTGAGTAAGCCACGAGACTGATGAACCAGTAAATAGCCTTACCTTTTTGGACATATGAAGAGCCAGTTGAACTATCTATTTCATTATGCATGCATCCTTTATATATATGATTCGGGCACAGTAGAATAGTTTCATTATCTGTTTCTACAGCTTTCTATATCTATCTATTTGCTTATCTACTCGTGCCCACTTGGACCTAGTGGGGAGACCGGCGGAGTCGGCGGCCGAACCCACTGGGAACTATGGAAGATAGTTCTCACCCCACTTTTCGCAGGTTTGAGCTCGGGTGTCCCCGGAGAGCGCGAGGATCGCGGTAAGGGCTTAGCGCCCTAGTTGCATTAGTCACCTACCTTTTTGCATTAGCTCTACCTTTTATTTATATTTGAGAGTAGATGATGTATAGGGTGAGGTTCGAGTGCTTGTATTTATATTTTGGAAGAATGTAAAAGATGAAATCAAATGTATTTAGTTGAATGAATGTAATAAATAAAGGTTTCTCTCTTTACCTACTTGTATGCTTAATACTCGTATCTTGCTCTTGGTTGTTAGCACTGGTGGTGCTCCTTGTGATCGTGTATTTATGAATTGATTCCTAGGTAAATTTTTATACATGATCTGCTGGTTAGCCTTGGGCGGACAGGGGAGGTCCTGTCCGTTCGGCGTCTGTTCGACGCGCCCAGGCCGCACTAAATTGGTAGCGGTCTCGAGGTGTGACAACAAATGCAACTAATATGTCTGAACAAAGCTATCAATAGGGATGCTCAATATAATACTCATGAAGAATGCAAGTTCTTTGATCTCTTGTTCAATCTCATGGCTAACTCGTGGGTTTCGCCTCAATAACTCACCAACTCAAAATTCCAATTCGTCGAGGAGACTCCTACGACTCAACGGGGACGGTCCTCTAGGGAACAGCACCAACCCAGTGATGACAACTCCGGAGCACATCGCTCGAGGGGGAGCTACCGCCCTCGAGTAAGGACTTATAGTGAGTATGATCCAATCCTTAACTCTAAGGATGTCCAGTTCAATCCGTTCCTTAACTATAAGGAAATTATGCACAAATGATCCTTAACTCTAAGGTTGTATGTCATTGTGTCTCAATCTCATGTTCTTTGCATTTTTTGTTTTCGATCATGTCATTATACTAACTCTAGTATACTTTATGTCACACTTGATGCTAACTCTAGCTTTTGTTCTTTAATGCCACACTTAATGCTAACTCTAGCTTTTGTTCTTTAATGCCACACTTGATGTTAACTCTAGCTTTTGTTCTTTGATGCCACACTTTTGATGCTACTTTACTAGGTATATAACTCTAGTACTCGATATCTCAATGCCACATTGTCCTTATGTCATAATGCCGCTTGTTCTTTAACTTAGTATAAGTTCTTGTCACCATATATGCACATATAGGGTTTTTACAATTCTTATTGGTTCTCAACCATCTTATAATGCATTTGTACTCACACATGCAAACATTCACATAATTATCACTTCAATCACCCTACTATGCATGGAACAATATATATATATATGCTCAATAAGTGACACATTAGACATAAAGGGAATTCCAAAGAGTTTGGATAGCACCACCCACCTCGTAGGCTTGCTAGGGTGCTACGGTTAATTTTTCGAAATTTTCGGACTCCTATTCCGCGTGCTAGGTCAATCTGTACCAAAATCGACCTTTTTGTCAATATCTTCGCATAGCCTTTTCGTTTCAACGAACTGAGCACACCAACGCATCGGAAATACCCCCAATTAGGTTTCTACACAATCAATTTTAATCGAAACCCCTCCAATGCAAAAGCCCCAAATTTGGGTGCTCTAGCTTTCATATATACAAAAAACCCTTGGTTTGATCTCTTCCACAAGCAAAAACAAGCTTGTTATCCTCTAAAAATCCCAACAAAACCAATCTTAGGTCATTCTAAACCCTACTTAGGGTTCTACCATGAAAGAGGTTGAAGCTTACCTCTAAAGCTTCACTTTCCTCAAGCTAATGGTGAAGGAGAGGGAGTTGCTTATTTCCTTTGCCTTCTTCTCCACCTTCTTCTCCTTCTTCTTCTTTTTCTTCCTTTCCTTTTTCTTCTCTTTCTTCCTTTCCTTCTTCTAGAAAGAGAGAGATATGAGAGGGTGTGTGAGGGAGAGATGTCACGCCCCGGATTACACGTTCCCCGGGCGCGCCGACAAATCCGTCGTATACAAAGGAATTTCCCCTGTATACGAAGCGATAGCTGTATCTGTAAATCAAACAATACTACAAACAGTAGTATAGAGCTGCTAGGAAAAACGGAGAAAACCAACTGAGTTCCATATACATACCCGAAAATCCAAGATACACAAAAACTACTCGCACTGGCGAGTTAAAGGTAGGAAAGTACATGAACTCCAACAAAACTACTACCTGCAGTAGGGCACCCCTAGCTCGGCTCGTCGGGTAGGGCTCTAACTCGCGATGCCCTTGCCTCGATCCTGATCAGCAATAGTAGCAGCCGAAGACGATGGCTCTGCAAAAATGAAGTAACAACAGGGCGTGAGAACTACTGTAAAAACAAGTAGTCCTCAGTGGGTACCGCCCAAAACAACATCGGTCCACCCACTAAGTCTACAGAAGGGAGCAAGAATAGTAGTAAATGCAGGAATAAAATCTACCGCTATCAAACACTACACTATCATGCTCTACACTAACCAACTGTAGGAAATGTCCAATCTGATCCAATCCAATCGGGACTGTAGACATACCCGTCCCTGGGACTATGAACACACCCGTCCCTGCCCAGTTGCGACTATCCAGCTCTATCCACACTAACTGGTCCGTGTAGAGTAAGTCCAACCGGCATGAGCGACACCAACGCGAAAGCACAAAGCCTGACTCCGGAGTGGCACTCGTGGGCGCTACCCAACCGAGTATGCAGCGTATCTCTGTCGAGCTCAATCAGGCTCCAACTAGCCAAAGTCAAGTGAATAGGGTCAAAATAGGTCTACAAACCAAACCCACGTGCCCTCGGCACAATCTGTGACCAAAACAAGAATCTGAGTCCACCGCTAACCCGAACGGCACCCAACGACCCGAAACAGCCTAAACTCTACTTAAGAATAAGCTCGGCATCCCAGCACGAGCGTAAATGCTTTCTAAACTACCCCAGGTATCCATCGCACTGATCCTGCAACGATACAATTGAATCTCGACTCCTAGAGCTAAATCTGGTAGTTTAAGCATATGACGGGTCAAAACGCAGGTTTTCTCCTAAGTCAAATTTCAAGTCCAACATGTATAATATAAATATTCATTTCAGCATGCTTCTACATTCATATTACATTCAAGATGCTAATCGATGAATTAAAGCATGATATACAAAAATCGAACTATACACGTCGACTAAACATGCACTTAGGAGCGAAACCGATGATACACCCACCTCGAGAGCAAAATCCTGGCAGCAAGAAGGTCACTCAGCTGCGGGACACCTTGCTGGAACCAGTCGCACAAGCTTACAGCCAGCAAAGATCCACAATCAGGATCTAAACCTCAAATCCACCAAAAACCACTAATAAAAATCCAATTTCAGCACTTAAGCTTGGACTTCTCAATTCCAATGTCAAAACTCACCTAATGATCTACAAATTAGGTGAGTACAGTTCCAAAACCAGCAAATTCTGAGGGGTGATCCAACTCAGGTCCAAAATCCCACTGGCAACAAAGATAGCATCAAGAAAAGCTCAAAAATTCTATTTTCAGCTCAAAGCCAACAGCAGTCCAGAAAAATCTCAGTTCGACCAAGCTAACCTCAACCAAAATCTGCAATTAATGTCTTCGTGGATTTCTTTGGAAGTCTAGAATCCAGCAAACCAAGTTTCGTCGAAATCCGACCTTCCTACGTCGCGCACGAGCCAATACACTGGAGGTCGTCGCTGAAGAACTGCAGAATCAGCACTCCATCAAGTTGAATCAATGGAAGTTTGATGCAATTTGAGGCAAATCCGAGGGTAGAGATGCTAAAAGAGACTTTTCTGTGAAGAAGGGATGAAAAGAGCAGCAAAGGGGTGTTTACCAGGTATTTATAGTGAGTTAGAATGATCCAAAAAGCCTCAGGAACTCAAGCTGCTATCCAGTGTCCCTGCAGAAACGGGCGTTTCTGGGCGCCCGGAACCATGTTCTGGGCGACCAGAACATCCAGCCTGCACAAAACGGGCTCCTCGAACTCTCCGCTCGCTGTGTGCTGCGCCCGTAAATGGCTCCGACGGAACTCACCTACCGCCTGCCACGCGTCGAAGCAAGCGATATTCACGATGTCGAATTTTCGAACCCACATCTGGGCGCCCAGAACATGGGATCCGAATTGGCTTTCAGTTTCAGTTAAATTCAACACTCGTTTCTGGGCGACCCTAAAAATGTTCTGGGTGCTCGAAACTGGCAAAACTCCAGTTTTGCTTAATTGAGTGCGTCGAGTCCAATTATGCATCCAATTCATGCGGAATTGACTCCGACTCAGTCCGACACTCTCCAGAGATGTCGACCAGTCACTAATACTGAAGCCAATCCTATCCAAAGCTCAGGAACACTACATCCTCCCCCACTACAAAAAGTTTCGTCCGCGAAACTGAAAACATACTTTAATCCAGGGCCTCAAACGGGTAGGGGTAAGACTCCTTCATTACCGTCTCCGGCTCCCAAGTCGCTTCCCGCTCCTCATGATTACTCCACTGCACCTTTACAAAGGGTATGACCCGGTTGCGCAATTCCCTCGACTCATGAGCCAGAATCCGCACCGGTCGCTCCGCATAACTCAGGTCTTCGCCAATCTGAAGCGGAGTGAAGTGAATCACGTGGGAGGGGTTGAACACATATTTCCTCAAAGCCGAGACGTGGAAAACATCGTGAATGCCGGCTAGCCGTAGTGGTAGAGCAATCCTGTAAGCAACTGGCCCGACTCGCTTCAATACCTCGAAAGGGCCTACAAAACGTGGACTAAGCTTTCCACGTACTCCAAATCGGCGAATCCCTCTGGACGGCGAGAGTTTAAGAAAAACATGATCTCCCACCTGGAACTCCAAGTCTCGTCTCCGGGTATCAGCATAGCTCCTCTGTTGACTCTTTTTCCTCAGCCTCGATCAGAATCTCAGGCCCAAGCGTCATCCTCTCACCCACATCACTCCAAAACAAAGGGGATCGACATCTGCGTCCATACAACGCCTCAAACGAAGCCATCTGGATGCTCGCTTGATAGCTGTTGTTGTATGCAAACTCAACCAGTCTCAAATGCCGATACCACCCTCCTCCAAAGTCCAAGACACATGCCCTCAGCATGTCCTCTAGAGTCTGAATAGTCCGCTCTGACTTACCATTTGTCTGTGGGTGAAATGCTGTGCTGAACTGCAACTGAGTGCCCAAGGCCGTCTGAAGACTCCTCCAAAAGTGCGATACGAACCTCGGGTCCGGGTCGGATACTATCGAAGTGGGCATGCCATGCAACCTCACTATCTCATCCAAATACAACTGAGCGAGTCTCTCTCTGGACCAAGTGGTCTGCACTGGTAAGAAGTGAGCAGACTTGGTCAGTCTGTCCACTATCACCCAAATCGCATCAAAACCACCCTGTGCTCTCGGCAATCCGACGACAAAGTCCATCGTGATCTGCTCCCATTTCCACTCGGGCACTGGTAGACTCTGAAGCTTGCCAGCAGGTACCTGATGCTCGGCCTTTACCTGTTGACAAGTCAGACACTGAGCCACAAATCTACCAATGTCCCTCTTCATTCCATTCCACCAAAACTGAGCCTTTAAATCCTTATACATTTTGGTTCCACCGGGGTGAACCGTATAAGGTGAACAGTGAGCCTCTCTCAAGATGTCCTCTCGGATCTCTGAATCCATAGGTACACACAGTCGGTCCCTGTACCGCAGTACTCCCGAACTGTCCACAACAAAGCCCTCAGCCTGTCCCCTCTCAAGCTGCTCTCGAATCCTCGACAAGTGTGGATCCCCACTCTGTTTCTCTCGAATCCTATCTAACAGAGTGGGCTGCAAGATCATAGACATCAATCTCGCAGTAAATCCAGGGGACACTACCTCGAGTCCCAGCCGTCTCAGCTCCTCGAGTAACGGTCTCTGCCGAGTGATCAACATACTCAAGCTCTGCACTGCCTTCCTGCTCAACGCATCTGCCACCACATTCGCCTTGCCGGGATGATACTGGATACTGATGTCATAATCCTTCAGCAACTCCAACCACCGGCGCTGTCTCAAATTCAACTCCTTTTGGGTGAACAGATACTTGAGACTTTTATGATCAGTAAAAATCTCGCAGTGCTCGCCGTACAAGTAATGCCGCCAGAGCTTCAAAGCAAAAACCACCGCGGCAAGCTCCAAGTCATGCGTAGGGTAATTCTTCTCATAATCCTTTAACTGCCGTGAAGCATAAGCAATCACCCTACCATGCTGCATCAGCACGCAACCAAGTCCACTGTGCGATGCATCACTGTAGATCACAAATCCTTCGCCCATAACAGGAAGGGCAAGGATAGGAGCCGACATCAACCTCAATCTCAACTCGTCAAAGCTCCTCTGACAGTCGTCGCTCCAGACAAAACGAATCCCCTTCCGCGTCAAGCGCGTGAGGGGTGTGGAAAGCTTCGCAAAGCCTTCCACAAACCGACGGTAATATCCTGCCAGTCCCAGGAAGCTCCGTACCTCAGTCACCGTCGTCGGTCTAGGCCAATCTCGAATCGCCTCAATCTTCTTCGGGTCCACTGCTACGCCCTCAGCTGAAATCACGTGGCCCAAGAAAGCAACCTCCCGTAGCCAGAACTCGCACTTCTTTAACTTGGCATACAACTTCTTCTCGCGCAGAAGCTGTAGCACAATCCTCAAGTGCTCCTCATGCTCGGCATCGCTCCGAGAGTATATCAAGATATCATCAATGCGCGGCAGAGGATACTTGTTCTTGATGGTCACTTTATTCAGCTCCCGGTAATCAACACATAACCTGAGCGAACCATCCTTCTTCTTTACAAATAACACCGGCGCTCCCCAAGGCGACACACTAGGTCTCACAAACCCTCTATCCATCAGATCCTGAAGCAGCACCTTTAGCTCTCTCAGCTCTGCCGGTGCCATCCTGTAAGGCGCCTTTGAGATTGGTGCAGTTCCAGGAACTACATCAATCACAAACTCTATCTCCCTCTCCGGCAGCATCGTCGTCAACTCCGGGGGAAACACGTCCGAAAACTCGCGGACTATAGGGATATCCTCGAGTCCCGGCAACGCCGTAGGCACCTCTGTCACAGTCGCTAGAAAAGCAACACATCCTCTACTCATCAGCTGTCGAGCCCTCGCCGAAGATATCCAAGTGGCAAACAACGTGCTCCTGCAGCCTCTAAAGGTGAACTCCTCCTGGCCTGGCTCGCGGAACATCACAATCCTCGCTCCACAGTCAATAGTAGCATAGTACCGCGCCAACCAATCCATACCGAGCACTACGTCGAAGTCCTGCAGCTGCCCAAACACCAACAGGTCTGCGGGCATGATCCAAGAGTCTAACTGCACCGGACAGGACCAACAACACTCTGTAACCTGCAAGACATGGTCGGGGATCTGCACCTCTCGTGCCTGTGACAAGGACCCTAACTCTGGACCATGCAACAATGCAAATGCTCGGCTAACAAAAAAATGCGTGGCACCGGTATCAAAAAGAGTGCGAGTACGAATGCCTGAAATCAAAGTGATACCTGCCACCACTCGGTCGGCTGCTGTAGAGTCCTCCACCTGAGCTGCGTAGACTCTACCACTCGGAGCCTGCTGTCGCCGCTCACCCTGTCGCGGCATGGATGATCTATCCTCCTGGCGGTAACTCGGCGCTGCTCTGAATGACTGCTGAGGTGCTAGTGGAGCTGAAGCTGATGATGGTGCTGGAGATGCTGCTCGAGGACAAGCTGCTCTCATGTGTCCCGGCTGACCACACCGGTAGCACCGGCCCTCCCTCTGCTCACACTGTCTGGGCCAGTGTGGTCCTCCGCAGATCACACACTGTGGCGTCCTCTCTGGCTGTCCCCTCTGACGAGAGTCCCTGGATCGCTGGCGTCCCGAGAAACCACTACCCTGAGAACGCGATTGTGGAGGCCTCGGCGGACGTCTGCTACTCGACTGGCCTCCGTTGTTTGGAGCTGGGCGCTTCCTATTCTGGCTCGGTCTCGGCCCCTGAGCCCTCTCTCTCAGCGACACCTCTCCTCTCTCCTCCCATAATGCCTGCTCAATGGACGCATCCAGAGTCCTCGACCTCTGCGCCCTAACGAAACTGAAAAGATCGGGTCTCAATCCCTGCTCAAACAAGTAGACCCTATGTGCCTCGTCTCTAGCCACGAACGGAACACAGTTCAGGAACCTAGTAAACTCCCGAACATACTCCTGAACTGTCCGCTTACCCTGCTGGATCCTCTTCAAATCCTCCTCGATCTTCTGTTTCATGCTGTTGGGGAAATACATCCCATACAGCATTCCACAGAACTCATCCCACCTCAACTACGTCGCCACCAGTCCCTGGTCTCGCCTTGCTCTCCGCCACCAATCATGTGCATCACTTGACAGACAGTGTACTCCCAAAGGTACCTGCTCCTACTCTGGAACGAACAGATCCTCGAATAACTTCTCCATCGCACTGACCCATCCCTCAACAATCCAGGCCTCAGTGCCTCTGCCATCGAAGATCGGTGGGTCAAATCGGCGAAAACGAGCTAACCTCTCCGTCCACCGCTCCTGCTCGGCCTCAGTCAACGATACTGGCCCCCTAGCAGGCGCAACTGGCGCTACTGGAACTGCTGCCGATGGAGGAACTATTGCAGCTAGTGCTGTCACTAGAGTAGTCGGGGGTGGAACTGGCGACTCTGGTACTCTCGGTACAGAACTCTGGGGCGCAACCAACCTCTCGCACATCCTCTCCAATAACTCCCCCTGCCGTCTCGTCACCTCTGTCAGAGTGGCTAACTGTGCACTCAAATCCGGAGATGCACTCGCCTCCGGTCGGGCCCTCTGCTCTACAACTAGGGGTGCACTCGCCTCTGCCTGCTAAGGCATCTTATGAGATCTAGCACGATCCTGCGCCAACTGCGCACGCTCCCGCAACGACGGTCGGCCTCGGCAACGATACATAGCTGTAAAGAACAAAACAGGGGTCAGATACAACAAAACACTCTCGACCCAATCAAACGAAAGTCTAGAAGGCGGCCCCCGTTTCTCCCCAAAATTATGTCGTCTGCAGCCAACATAATTTTTCAGGACAAAACAGGAACTCCTCCAATCACTCACTCCACTCTAGGAGGAGTTAGAACAACAAATCGTTGACTTTCGCGATAAATCACGCCTCTCACGTCTTGCCTTCCTAAGGTTTGTGAAACTTAGGGTTTCTAGGTCCCAACGACCTACAACTAAGCTCTGATACCAACTTAATCTGTCACGCCCCGGATTACACGTTCCCCGGGCGCGCGAACAAATCCGCCGTATACAAAGGAATTTTCCCTATATACGAAGCGATAGCTGTATCTGTAAATCAAACAATACTACAAACAGTAGTATAGAGCTGCTAGGAGAAATGGAGAAAACCAACTGAGTTCCATATACATACCCCAAAATCCAAGATACACAAAAACTACTCGCACTGGCGAGTTAAAGGTAGGTAAGTACATGAACTCCAACAAAACTACTACCTGCAGTAGGGCACCCCTAGCTCGGCTTGTCGGTAGGGCTCTAACTCGCGACGCCCTTGCCTCAATCCTGATCAGCAATAGCAGCAGCCGAAGACGATGGCTCTGCAAAAATGAAGTAACAACAGGACGTGAGAACTACTGTAAAAACAAGTAGTCCTCAGTGGGTACCGCCCAAAACAACATCGGTCCACCCACTAAGTCTACAGAAGGGAGCAAGAATAGTAGTAAATGCAGGAATAAAATCTACCGCTATCAAATACTACACTATCATGCTCTACACTAACCAACTGTAGGAAATGTCCAATCTGACCCAATCCAATCGGGACTGTAGACGTACCCGTCCCTGGGACTGTGAACACACCCGTCCTTGCCCAGTTGCGACTATCCAGCTCTATCCACACTAACTGGTCCGTGTAGAGTAAGTCCAACCGGCATGAGCGACACCAACGCGAAAGCACAAAGCCTGACTCCGGAGTGGCACTCGTGGGCGCTACCCAACCGAGTATGCAGCGTATCTCTGTCGAGCTCAATCAGGCTCCAACTAGCCAAAGTTAAGGGTGGAAACGAGCCGAGCTCGACGAGCTTATGTCAGCTCAAATTCGGCTTGAAATTAATTTCGAGCCTAAATCTAGGCTCAAGCTCGGCTTGAGATTAATTCGAGCCGAGCTCAAGCAAGCCTAATTTCGAGTCGAGCCAAGCTCGAGCTCTAAACGAGCCGATTGAAATTCTCGACATTATATAATCAATAGTTTAATTTTTATATAACATTACCTACAATTTGATACAACATGTCCGATAGTTCAAAATACAAAATAATTGCAAGAAATGTGAGCTAGGGTGACTGCCTGAGTGGGTGAGGGTCTGAGGGAGAACGAGAAAGAGAGAGAGAAAGAGGGGAAAAAAATTAGGAATTTGAGAATTTGAAAGTTATCATGTTTTAGAGTTATGTGTAACAGTGAAAGTCTGAAAGAGAGAGTGTGTTATGTAAATTTAGAGTTGGGCTCAATTGCACGATTGTACTTGTTGGATTTATTTTATAGGCCAACAATAATAGTCCAAATTAAATTAAAGCCTATATATAATTAAAATACATTATATTTATAAATAAATAAATAAATAAATAAATATATATATATATATATATATATATATATANCTAGCCAAAGTCAAGTGAATAGGGTCAAAACAGGTCTACAAACCAAACCCACGTGCCCTCGGCACAATTTCTGACCAAAACAAGAATCTCGGTCCACCGCTAACCCGAACGGCACCCAACGACCCGAAACAGCCTAAACTCTGCTGAAGAATAAGCTCGGCATCCCAGCACGAGCGTAAATGCTTTCTAAACTACCCTAGGTATCCATCGCACTGATACTGCAACGATACAATCGAATCTCGGCTCCTATAGCTAAATCTGGTAGTTTAAGCATATGACGGGTCAAAACGCAGGTTTTCTCCTAAGTCAAATTTCAAGTCCAACATGTATAATATAAATATTCATTGCAGCATGCTTCTACATTCATATTACATTCAAGATGCTAATCGATGAATTAAAGCATGATATACAAAAAGCGAACTATACACGTCGACTAAACATGCACTTAGGAGCGAAACCGATGATACACCCACCTCGAGAGCAAAATCCTGGCAGCAAGAAGGCCACTCAGCTGCGGGACACCTTGTTGGAACCAGTCGCACCAGCTTACAGCCAGCAAAGATCCACAATCAGGATTGAAACATCAAATCCACCAAAAACCACTAATAAAAATCCAATTTCAGCACTTAAGCTTGGACTTCTCAATTCCAATGTCAAAACTCATCTAATGATCTACAAGTCAGGTGAGTACAGTTCCAAAACGAGCAAATTCTGAGGGGTGATCCAACTCAGGTCCAAAATCCCACTGCCAACAAAGATAGCATCAAGAAAAGCTCAAAAATCCTATTTTCAGCTCAAAGCATACAGCAGTCCAGAAAAACCTCAGTTCGACCAAGCTAACCTCAACCAAAATCTGCAATTCATGGCTTCTTGGATTCCTCTGGAAGTCTAGAATCCAGCAACCAAGTTTCGTCGAAATCCGACCTTCGTACGTCGCGCACGAGCCAATACACTGGAGGTCGTCGCTGAAGAACTGCAGCATCAGCACTCCATCAAGCTGAATCAATGGAAGTTTGATACAATTTGAGGCAAATCCGAGGGTAGAGATGCTAAAAGAGACTTCTCTGTGAAGAAGGGAGAGTAGCAAAGGAGTGTTTACCAGGTATTTATAGTGAGTTAGAATGATCCAAAAAGCCTCAGGAACTCAAGCTGCTATCCAGTGTCCCTGCAGAAACGGGCGTTTCTGGGCGCCCGGAACCATGTTCTGGGCGACCAGAACATCCAGCCTGCACAAAACGGGCTCCTCGGACTCTCCGCTCGCGGTGTGCTGCGCCCTTAAATGGCTCCGGCGGAACTCACCTACCGCCTGCCACGCGTCGAAGCAAGCGATATTCACGATGTCGAATTTCCGGACCCACATCTGGGCGCCCGGAACATGGGATCCGAATTGGCTTCCAGTTTCAGTTAAATTCAACACTCGTTTCTGGGCGACCCTAAAAATGTTCTGGGTGCCCGAAACTAGCGAAACTCCAGTTTTGCTTAATTGAGTGCGTCGAGTCCAATTCTGTATCCAATTCGTGCGGAATTGACTCCGACTCAGTCCGACACTCTCCAGAGATGTCGACCAGTCACTAATACTGAAGCCAATCCTATCCAAAGCTCAGGAACACTACAAGAAAAATGAGAGAAAACTCTCATTTACCCCTATACATAACCCCACAAAGCCACATTTGTATTTAGGCCCCTCAACTTCGCATCCTGTGCACTGCCCAGACTAGGCCTTTTTCGGGCACGGGGACCGATCTCTCTAGCAAGGGACCGGTCCCCGAGAGCACTCCCCGTAGCTTACGCAAAATGGATCCGGTCTCACACTGAGGGACCGGTCTCACGGGGACTGATCTCTCCCCGCAGGGACCGGTTCCTGAGAGCTGTTATCCTGAGACTTAGCCAATTTTCCACTTCTGGGCTTTTTACGCGCACGGGGACCGGTCTCTCTTACCAGGGACCGGTTCCCGAGAGCTAGTTTCCCAATACTTAGCCGTTTTCACAATTTTCACACCTACAGTGACCGGTCTGTCCTACCAGGGACTGGTCCCCGAGAGTTAGACTGCGCGCAGAACTTTCTGCTCAGCCCAATACGCGTACGCGGACCAATTTCTCCTACTAGGGACCGGTCCCCGAGAGCTCAAAAGCTGCACTTTGCAGATTTTCGATTATGTAGCTCTCCAAGATCCCCAACAATGCACTTTTACTCTTTTTGACGCCTTTGGCCTTTTCGAAGCGTACCAACCTCGCACGTTGGTTAATTTGACTAAAGTTCGATATTTGTTTACCGAAGTTTCGGTATATTACAGTTGTTGTCGTAAATAGCATGCTTTTGCGATCTTGCATTTCCCCTTGCATCGCATGCATATGTTGTTTTGGTTCGTTAAGCATTGGATCACCCCTACCTGTGAGCAAGTTTCGGGGACGAAACTTTCTTTAAGGGGGGGATGATGTAAGGACTGAGATTTTGGTAGTGTACCTAAACTCTCTATTGGTGATGTTTTTGTGTGTAATTTAATTACAAAATCACTCGTCAAGTTTCGAGAGAAATCGAGTTAGAACGAAGATTTTACGCGATTTCCAGTTTTCACTTAAAGTGGATTTTTCGGAGATGCCACGGTGTGAGTTGGCTTCTGGCGCGTATCAAACTCTGTTCATAGCGATCCAATAGCTTGTTTCGAACGATTCAGCTATTTTGGAACTAATGGCGCTGGCGGATTTTGGGTTTGACACACGGATTTCGAGAAAATCTAAAAATACATGTTCTATATGTATTTCTGCGTTATTTTGGCCTATTGGAGAGAGTACGGATTTCGTCGCAAATCCATGATCGATCGAGGCGAACCAAAATTGTAGCTTTATTGTCTCCGTCGTTCTGATCGCAATGGTGTGATCCGTTTGCAAATCTGATGAACGGATCTAGATATTGCGCGTTGTTCGAGGAGAGGTCGGTGATGGCAAAACGGTATTTTCGCAAAAGTTGCGACATTTTATATACTGTTTCGCGTGAAATCGCATGTGGAGGTGCGTTTGCACATTTTGCACGCTCTGTGAAGGACTCAATATTAAATATTCAGTTTGGATGGGCTTTTCCGCAATTTGAGCTTTGTATATATACATAGCACCTAAGGTTTTTGATCCACCTAACCCTAACCCTAGCCCCCAGGTGCCCTAGCCGCACCCTACTACCTCCATCTCTCTCCCCTGCCCTGCCACACACCCCTGGCCACCGCCGATTCAGCCCTGGCAGGCCAACCGCCGCTGCAACCACCATCTTCCTCCCTCTTCATCACTCTCTCCATCTCTCTTTTTTCTTCTCGAGTTAGAGCCCAGGCCGAGGCTGCATTGCCTCCAGGCCCTTCGCCGGCGTCGCCCCGAGCCTCGGCGACCTTGCCCGCCGCCTGCCGCCATCGCCTACCGCCGATGCCGCCACTCTGCACCTTGCTGCCAGCCTGGGCCGAGCCGAGACTGAGGTCAGCTCGCGACCTTCCCCTCGCGTCGCCGCCGCCCTGGGCCACTCTCGTGGCACCTCCCCGACCTCATGCAGTTGGTCGCCGCCGCCCCGAGCCGCCCAGAGCGCCGCCACAGCCGCTCCAGCCGCATGCAACCCTCCAGCCCGAGCCCGAGCCGAAGCCTATGTGTGGCCTCTCCCCCGCGCCGCCGCCACCTTGGACCATCCCAGAAGACTTCCCCGGAGCCTCGGCAACCACCCTGGCCGGTCGCTGCCGCCCCAGCGAGCCGCCGCTGCCGCCTCGGCCAACCTGTGGCCGTCCAAGGTCTGCTCAGGCCGAGCAGACCTTGCAAGCTCTCCCTCACGCCGGCGCTGCCCGGGGCCACTCTTGCTGCCTCCCTCCAACCTCCTATAACCCCCCGCCACCGTCCCGGAGCTCCACGGCCGCCGCCGTGGCCGCTATTGTCTCTGGAACCCGTGCCCTAGCTTGTGCGGGCTTGCCTCTCTCCGTTGCCGTTGCTCCTCGCCACCAAATAAGGTGAGCATCGTGTTTCTCACCTCCCCGTCACCCACCTTTGGCCCGCACGCACCTCGCCGTGCCGCCGGAAGCCGACCGGAGCAAGCTTGCTTCGGCCAAGACCGAAATAGGGGTTTTGTGGGTTTTTTGCTGTTTCGAGCTTCCCAAGCCTCCCCGATCTCTACGGAAGGGAGCATGATGATCGTGGCAAATTGTTGATCATCGTGCTCACCTTGGTCTCTGTCAGGAAGTCTTCGTTCCGCTGTTTCGGCGGTGTCGACCTTGTAGAGCCTTTTTGGCTGTTGTTTCAGGTATGCGCACTTTTTTCGGCGATCCGAGGCTGTCCCGATGCCTCCAAAGGTGAGCACGATGATCGTTGGTCAATGCCGATCACAGTACTCGCCTCACTTTGGATCAACAGAGTCTGGTTAGTCCAGTTCGGCGCGATTTTCCCCGACTGCGCGCTGTTCGCAAAACTTTGGGTTGCTCCCGCGCCTCCCACAGTGAGCCGTTGTGCTCCCTATCATGAGCACGGCCTCCAGCACGTCGATACCTGTCCGTACGTGTCTCGGCGGACCTTGGAAGTCCTCAGTTTGCGAGAATGAGCCATAGAATCGCTTGATTTACATAAAATATTAGGATTTTATCTAAATATAGGGGCTTTTGTGCAATTGTGCACTTGTGGCTACTGTGGGTAGTGTGTATGAGTGTGTGGTGACCTCTGGACTGATTGTCCATGATCCGATAGCTTTCACGAAAATCAAAAAGTCGATTCTGGTGCGTTTTTTGGCGAAATTCGCCGAAATAACGCGTTTTCAGTTCGGATTTCTTTCGACTTTGTTTGGTTGCTCTGTAAGTTGTCACTAAGCCTTGTTGGCTAGTCACCATCATCACATTGTGGGTTTGGTGATGACGGGTAAGCAACGGTAGGTTTCGGTGTCAAAATAGACACTTCCGGGAACCCGAATCCGAACAATTATTCGACGATAATTGTGTAGTTGTGTTACCTTGTGTTTGCTGTCAAGACTTCCAAATCAGAGTGTTTTGTGGCAGCGGGTGACTCGTGAACAAGTTAGTGAGTTTCAGGACACATAGTCGGTCCTGACGGCGTCCCGGTGTGATTTTCGGGACCTCCGATGTGTTACGGTGATCAATTTTGGAAAACCGATTCGGGGATTTGTGTGGGGGTTTGTGTGTCGTGTACTTTAGGTTAGTGGGTTGGATACTGACCTGGTGGATCTTCGTAGGTCCGGTTAACTGTACGCACCCAAGTTGTCGGCACTTTTGTGACAGGTGGGTGCTTCGAGCTGGTAGTCGGTGAGAGCGTTTCACCTTCCCCTCTTTATTTATTCCAGCATTGTAGTCTCTACGTGTCGTTGCTTGTTTATTATTTGTATATCTTACTTTCTTGGTTGCATTGGTTAGTGGTTGATAGACATGTAAAGCAGGTTTGCATTTGTACTTTGCATCTCTGTGGACCTTGAGTCCAGGTAACACATCGACTCTCTTGTCATGTGTTTTGATCTGGTTGATCGTGGTTCGGCGTTGTACGCCCTTATTTCTGGCTTCGGCCTAAGCACTGGCTTCAGCCGGTTTTTGTTTGAGCATACCAGCATGACTTAGTCACAGCACTTCGGGGTATTCATGACACCGAATTGGTTTCGCCACCGATTGGAGGTATACTTATCCGGATGGGTCGTCCTGTGGGCAGAATGGATCAGGTCGGTGCAGATAGTGACAGGCAGCGCTTGAGGTCTGCGGACCGATATAGCAGGCACTAGATTGGGTACAGTTTCTGTTTGATTACATTGAGGCATATTTGCACTGTTTTCTATACAGTAGCAGTTTTATTTCTTGCTTCTTTCATACCTGTTATAACTACTGTAGTTCTATTTTATATCAGCATATATATTCGTTTACCATATCTCCTTTGATTTTCGGTGATTACAGCTTACCTTCGTGGCTCTATCGTACCCACTGGAAAACCTTGATTGCAGTTTCTCACCCCCCATTTCTTCGGGTGATTCGGGCAAGGAGTTGGATTTTGGGCTCGACGGAAGGACGTTCTAGCTAGACGGCAGTAGCGATCGTCACCCTGGTTATATTTCTTCCCGCATTTAGTAGTTGTTAATAATAAATGGTTTAGTTAGATGTTTGAATATTTGTGATTTTCGATATGCATGATTAGAGATTTTGTTGATATATGGATATTTAGTTCTCAGACTTGTGTATTTATACAGATTTACGCATCATGGTTTTCTACCCCTCATGGTAGTTGATTTTCAAAATAGAGTTTTCGTGTGGAAAACAGTTTTAAAAGGTTTTCGAATTGGTTTTGTGAATGATTGTATTAGAGTTTAAAAAACAAAGCTCCTGGATAGGGAGCACTTTTAAATAGGATGCTTGTTGTATTGTGCATTGCATCATCCAGCGCCTAAGGAGTGCTTAAGGCATGCATCATCTCTAAGGATCGTTAGTTGTATGGAAATGCATATCATGAATTGGTTGTTAATTGGTAAATGTAAGTTGTGGTTGATATCTTGATTAGCTGTTGGTATGCCGTGCAAATACAAATGAGACTTTTTCCGAGTGGATAGAGGAACTTTGTATTTGTGGCGGGTCTCACTACAACAAATAGAGCTTCTTCCGACAGTTTTTTTACCAGCAATTAGGCTAACTGCCGCTAAAAGTATATTATACCAGCGCTTTTTATTTTTATTACAGCAGTTACTAAACCGCTGGTATATATGATGATAATTCTCAAATTTATAAATAATATTGGACCCTATATTTTATTAACTTTTTCCATCAATTGGGCCATGGGCCAACCTTGGGCAATAAACACTTTCCACATTAGCTCTCCTTATATTTCAAATAACCTCTCTCTCTCTCTCTCTCTCTCTCTCCATCTCCACGCACCGTGAGCTTCGAGCTCGATCGATCTCCATCTCTCTCTCTCTCTCTCTCCATCATCTATCCGATCAGATCCGATCCAAACCCTAATCTCCACCCCCTCTAATCCCTCCGATCTGATCGAATCCAAGCCCTAAAATGGCGTCCCTCTCCTCCCCTCTGCCGCTCCCCTCCGCGGCGGCGGCGCTCCGCTGCGCTCGCCGCCCCGCCCCGATCGCCGCGGCGAATCCGTTGCAGTCGCCGTAGCCCTCGCCAGAGCCGAGGAGGCGATCTCCGTAGTGGGCGCCGCTGTTTCAGCCGATCGTCGGCGACGTGGCCGGAGGAGGCGGCGGTGCTGCGGCGGCGGCGGAGGAGGTGGCGGCGGAGAGGGAGAGGGAGAGGTTGACGGCGGAGAAGGCGAGGGTTCTGAGGGTTCTGAGGAGGGAGACGAGGGCGACGGAGGGGTGGCACGACGCCATGTATCACTCCACCATCGCCTCACCCGACGATCTCGAGGTTTAAAAC
Source organism: Ananas comosus (assembly GCF_001540865.1). Lineage (NCBI taxonomy): Eukaryota > Viridiplantae > Streptophyta > Magnoliopsida > Poales > Bromeliaceae > Ananas > Ananas comosus. The sequence goes on along the minus strand of NC_033639.1, from coordinate 3,179,271 downwards.
GACGATCCTGAATATACTCGGTATGCCCTATATATGTAACCCACCGCCCTTGTTTTCATGTTTCTAATGTAGAAGAAACCTGTGTATATATATATATATATATATATATATATACTGGTGAAATTTGTTAGATAGACGTTCGGTTCTATATTTCTATGCCCTTTTTGATGTCCTGTAAAAAAAAGAAAAAAAGTTGAAGGGGTGAGGGCTTGTTGGGGATAATAGGAGAAATGGCCTAGAGAATAAAAGGCAACGACAATGGTTTCATCTCCCACATACAATTTTGAATTATATATAATAAGGTAAAGAGATCATACAAGCTTTAGTGTCACACTTCACGAGTTCTGTTTCTAATGCTGCTTTTATATATATATATATATTTTAGGGGATAAAAAAAAAATTTTCTATGCATAAGAAAGCCAGATGGGTTCAAAGAGGGAGGGAAGGAAATAGTCTTTTTCTATGCATAAAAAATCTCTTCTGATTCTAGCCTCCTTTCTAGTCCTTTTAAGCAGCTGCACTGTTGTTATAATAGTACTCACTGCTTGAGCTTCTTTCTCCAGACTTCTGTTATAATAATTCATGTTGTAGATACATATTTAGACATAGCTAAGCTAATTAGGTGCACTTTTTTTTCTTTTTCTTTTTTTTTCGCTTGCTTCTGTTTCTAACTTTTGAAACTTACTAATAGCTACGAGAAAATTTTGCTGCTATGTTTGTGATTCTAAGCGTCTTTGTTAACCCATGTGTGAGTACCAGACTCTCTTCTTTTCTGCTTCCTCTGTTGAGTTATATGGAGTGAAAAGAATAAAGTTTTTAACACTTTCTTCCGATAAGAAGCATTGTGTCCAAGAAGGTTGGATCAACTGAGCAGGTAATGCATTCAAAATTGGCGCTATGCTTTCTTATCATAGATCTGCTGCTGAAAATGTTCGATAATTGTGGACTAGACAAAATGACGTACAAATTTGTAACATTGTTAGCTAAGTTTCTATATTCTAGAATTGGTTGCACAATTAGGGTTAAATGAATTAGGCTTTCTTTAATTTTCCTTTTGTGCGTACTCAAAAAGTTGTTAGAACTAGTGTAAAATCTCCACTTATTGCATGCATCTATTAAGCTTTCTTACCAAATCTGAAAATAAAGATGCTTCACTTCTATACGTATAATGTTACTTCTTTCTAACTGCAACACACTTTTATTAGGGAATGGCCCAAGGGTGTATAACTGGTATAAGTTCATTTGCCAGCATTATTGCCCCTCTTGTCTTTACTCCTCTAACAGGTAGATACTGGTTATGCTACAACAGTGTAATGATCTTTGAATTTACAAAATGCATACAAGCCTCTGTTGCACCCTCTCCATGCATGTTCGATATATCATGATGAGAAATTTAAGGAATTTTGTTATATGTTATGTATAATATGTCATTGTTTCGTGGAAACTAAATAACATGTTTTGCAATTTTGCACCTTGTAAACTCACCGAAATTAAAATTTGATCTGATAAATTAATCAGTATCTTCTTGATAAGAAAACTTCATATTCTAATTGAGTCCCACTATGGATCTAAATCATTTAAGATCCATACGAAGTATCACCCATTTTCCTTGATTTGAATCAAATAATTCTAATTAAAGCTCTACTACATGTGGTTACACCTCAAAATTTTAGTTGTTCTTAATTCTCTTGTTCTAGTGAAAAATTTTAGTTCTATAATTAACAAATTTCCTTTAGTTCTATAATTAACAAATTTTCTCTAGTCCAAGATTTTCGAGATTTTTATGATACTTTTATTTGGAGAATATTGATGACACATGAAAGGGATTGAATCCATGATCCCCTCATAGAGGAGAGAGAGTTGGTAGTACCAGCCACTTGGTTAAGCCTTGGTCAAGGATTGAAATATTCTGTTTGAGATCTTGTTTAGTGAAAGTACATACTCTGCCAATTAATTAACCTCTTTCAATTGTACATTTCTAGCTACAATTTTCTTATATTTCTTCTATTCCTCTTTGTTTCGGTTTCCGTAGCTTTTATGTTATAGGAGATCCTCTATTGTCTCATTTTACGCTTCTTGCACAACTTAATACATTCCAATCTTGCATGCACAAGCTATATATATTGCTCCTAAACTTGGCTTTTTATGATCTTCTGCCACATGCAATATTCTTCCAATTCTGAACTTCTTGTTAACATATCAAATCAAGGATTTCACTTGTGCTATATGTGCTCAATCCCTTAAAATTCATGAATAGCAGGAACCATCACTGTGTTCATTAATGGGATTGCTTCGGAAGTTTCGAGGGGTCCTATAGACTAACTGTCTTATTTGAATGTGGGAAATTGAATTGTTGTTTTACAATTGTTTGCAGCTATCAAAGATCAGTTTTTGATAATCAGAATCATAGCTCGATTGTGTCTACAAGGCATTATAGGGCATGTAAAATCCGGGCTGTTGCTACTTGAGTGCGCATGAACGTGAGAGTGGAATTGAGGTGAATCCGTTTTGGCGCAAAATTGATGCGAAAACGGATGTTTTGGGCTACTAATCTTGCAATTGACAATTGCATTGGGTTAAGTTGCAAGATGGCCTTCTTAGTGGATTTCCACTAACAGAGAGAAAGAGAAGAGATTTTTTCTATTCTCTTCTTATCCTCTTTCTCTCTCTCCCTCTCTCTCAGATTTCATCAAAAAAAGAGAGCAAGTAAAAGAAAAAGAGAGAATAAGAAGAAGAAGGAGAAGAAGAAGAACTTGGAAATGAGGGTGAATTCTCTTATTTCTCCTTCCCTTCCCTTTCTTTTCCTTCTTCCCTCTTTCCTACTCTTCTCCTTTCTCTTCCCTTCTCTTCCTTCCTTCTCTATTCCCCTCCCCTGCTGCTGCTACTGCAGGAAATTCCTGCAGCAGGCAGCAGCACCTGCTGCAGGGACAGCAGATTATAAAAAAAAAGAAGGGAAAAGAGAAATAGAGGGAAAAGAGAAGAAAAGAAAAAAGAGTAAAACAAGAGAGAGTGAAAGGGAATGATTGAAGTGGAAAGGATTGGAATAATTAGCCAAATTCACGATTCTGATGTCAAATTGACACTTACAGGGTGTTCCGGAGTGTACATTTAAGTGCCCCACACATCTCGTTAGTCGCAATTTAAGTTAATTAACTTTCAATTTGTGTAAATTGAGTCTGGATTGAAAATTAGCCTTTTGATTGCATTTCCGGATGTTTTGACTTGTTTAGTGATTCCGGGAAAAGACTCAGCTTTGTCGGAGAGATTTGTGGTGGCAATGCATTAAGGAGCACAATTGTTGTGGGAAATGAGATGAAACGGCAAAGAGCCCACAATACAATGTTTCATGTGCCCTGGAGATGTGAACGGGTATTTACTAAACTTGTTTTTGCCTAAACTTCAGCAGTTAGATAGTCGTTGTAAATAGTTATAATTCAATGTGGCACTTTTAACTATTTGTGATTTGGGTTATCTAGTGCATGTTTCTTGCTAAACAAGATTTTTTTCAGCTTGGTCTGTCATATGTAGAGATCATCTTAATTTGTAAATTCCTTATTACACTGTGATGCTAATCAGGTATTTGTATTTTGGTCTGCGGAGTAGAGGTGATACAACTCACTATGATGCTGTTGCGAATTCAGCAGCATCTGGAGTACTCTCTGCTGGATTAGCTTCAGGTTTGCTACTACTGACTTTCAAACCATTTCACCATACATGTTAAAATGATATTATTGGGATATAAGATTGCTTGTAAACTCCTTATTGACGGAATGTATAGTAAACACTATCTTTTCTTCCTCAGACTGAAGTTGTTGAAGTTTAATACTAGTAAATTTCGCCATATATTAAAATGCAGATCAGCTGTATGAGTACCCTAATGGTTGATTAATGCTGAAGCTGGCACTAGCATGACTAAGGCCTCTTGTAGGGGGCTACAGGGCATTTTAGTAATTTCATGTCCATTTTGGGACTATATCCTCCAATACCATAATAACATTGTTGAGTTTATTTGGGGAAGTTTCATAAGGTACCCATGATCAGTAGCATGCTATTTTAGCATGGAGGTGGAAGTGGATAACTAGTTTTAGCTCTACCCCAAGCTAAGTGCTTTATGATAAACCGCTGGTTATGTCCACAATAAACATATTGCTCTGATTTATGTTTACATTGCCTACCACCAATTATACATGCATCTTTGATCAAATAATTATGCACAATATGCATTGAATTAATTCATATGACAGTTAAACTAACAGTCTAAGATCTAGTTATTGTCTTTCTATACTTGGCAACTAAAGCAATTTGATAAAAATATAAGAGTATTCCACCTTGATCCATATGACTTAGCCCAGTATACAGTACTCTTATATTTAGAAAACACAAAGTTCTTAGATACCTACTTGTCATTACATTTAATATCATGCATTTGCCCACATATATTATTTTTACACTCACATATGATCTCTTCATGATTTATCTCTCTTTCCTTTTGGATCGAGGTTCCTATGCATCTCTAATATATATGAACTTGCTAACTACAGGATAGTAAAACTATTTGTATTAGCTACGTTGCAGTATTTAAAAAGGTCTTTTTTCTATGCCCTGAGAAATGGTGGTTGGCTTAGGTCTTAATCATCTTGGTAGTGGCTGCATTCCTTCTTTTGACTGTTGATGGCCCACATGAAAAGGTATTTATCTTTTTCTTATTTATTAACTAGAATCACTCTTAGTTTAAGAAATACCATTTAATTTTTGAATCTTGTCTAAACCTCTATGTTGATCTTGTGTTTAGATATAATCTTCTGAATTCACTTTTAATATAATGACTTGATTTTGTCATAAACGTATAATTGAAGAGTACATTTTATACTTTTAATGCAGCATGCTAGGGATGAACTTCTATTCCATGTTACTAAATACTTCTCTTTTGCCCTTTTATTCTTCTAATTTCTAAATGAATGATACTTTTTTTTTTTTTTCCATGCGATGCATGCAGCATGTCCAAGAGCTTCTTAATTATGCCAGATATGGATTGTGGTGGGTATCTCTAGGAGTGGCATCATCAATTGGACTAGGCAAGTGCAAAACTTGCATTCTACTTTAATGAAATATTGGATTGGATCGTTTAAAGTTTAAACTACATAATTTCCTTATGTCCACATAGTTTGCTTATGTAGTTTTACATATTTTTATGATAGTACTCCACAAGCCAAAAGAATTTTGCTAATAAATTCCTACTGCTCAATTTGGTTCATTCTAAGGTTTCTTGGCATTCATTTTGGGCCCTTATCGTCTAGCTTTTCTAGTTTCCTTGGGGTGGTGGCCAGCCACTGCAAAAGCAGTCATTTTGGGGCTGGTTTTCATGCTGCAGTGGATTCCTCATCACAAAAAACAGCGATTTGCAATAGAATTTAAGTTGGATGTTGTGGCGACTCTTATCAGAATTTATCGCTGGCCAAATTTGACCTTTTTCTTGGATATGTTATTGAAGTCGACCAGAAATCAGATAGATATCAAATTTGTGATTTATACCGCTGAGTTAACACTGTCTTCTGCCTTCTTTTCTGGTCTATTAAAAACCAAACTTTTATAATATTGTGTGTATAATATTGCATTGATGGAGGTTTCTAACCGCATAGTGTTCATAAATTGAATGCACTGATTTTAGAAATTTTAGGGAAAATTTGAAAAAAAACTATTACGTTGGTCTTTACTATATGGTACTTGTGATAAATTTTCTGTTGGAATGAGCTTCTGCAGCTTATATGTTTCAATTTTTCTTATTCCAGATTGAAGCAACAAGCGGGATTTGATACTCGCATTTCAAGGATGTGTAGCAACTGTTTCTTTTTCAGCAACTGTTTCTTTTTCTTATCTTTCTAACATTTGGAATTCAAATATATTTTCTATTGCGTTGATTCTATTAGAACATAAAAAAATTTTTATTGCATTTTGTCATTGTTATAGATCATGATTGTACCATTTGATAGTTTTGTTATAAATATTTTTACTGTTTTGTTATAGATTTCTCTATTACAATTTAGTAATGTGACTCTCATTTGTGACTCATTTTTTTCGGATATTATAGATTTATTGGTTTTACAATTAATATCAAATGAAAAGGATCTATTGTAATTTGTTGATATTAGTATTTTTTTTTCATTTTAGTCTTTAAATTGCAAACGGTCAAAAACTGTCGGTATATATACTTTGCGCCAGTGTTTTTTTAATAGTTTTAGCGACAGTTTAAAAAATGTTGCTAGAGATTATCTTCTCCAATGGTCAATAAAAGTGCTGGGAAAGGGTAATACCAGCAAGGATATAGTAATGGTCACTTACACTTTTACCAGCACTTTTAGAACTGCTGGAGCAAGTATTACCAGCGGTTTTTGTAATCTTTTCCAGCAGTTTTGGCAGCTGGTACATACCTATTTTTTTGTAGTGTCTGTACGTCACGTGGGCCAAGTTAAAAAAAAAAGCGCATGTTTTTCGCAACTCTGATTTCAAAATTGGTAACTAATTTAAAAAGGCTTTTAAATTCGACTCCGAGGTGTGACACCCTCAGCATCCGGCGACCGGTCATCGTCGCCCCGAAGCTCCTCCGGCTGCTACTTGGCCGCCGCCTTATTTCCGAACTCGAACTGAGCTGTTTCGGCTCGTGCTTTGCCCCCGCGGCACCGGCCGCTTCCCGTCGCAGGCCAGCATGCGCCCGACTCCTCTCTGACCGGCCGCCACCTCCCCTGCCGGACAGCCCACCGTCCGGCCGTCGCCGGTCACCCTCGGGCTCCTGCTTGCTCCAGTAAGTCTTTAACAGAATTTTGCACTTTGTTTCAAGTTTCGGTCGCCTTTCCGGCAATCCGAAGGCACCCCGATAATTCTGGAAATGATCACGATGATCTCTGATCCGTGTCGAACATCGTGCTCACCTCCGTTGGGGTAAGCGATGCTCCGATTTGCGAGTTAGACGCGATTTAGGCGTTGTGCGCGCTATTTCACTGAAGTTTGCGTCGCTCGTGAGCTTGCCACAGTGGCCGACAGTGCTCCGAAATATGAGCACAACCTCCGATACGCCGAGACCTGTCAGCGAGTGTCTCGGCTTGGCTGAATGACCCTCGGTTTGCGCTGTCGGGCCATAAAAGCCCAAAAATCACATAAAATAATGTGATTTTATGTAATCGGGAGGATTTTTACGCAATTGTACACTTTGGGGTCGCTGTTGGCAGCATGTGCGGGCAGTGGGTAACCTCTGGACTGATTGTCCAAGGCCCTAGGCCCTTTGTGGAATCGAAAATTGAGTTTCGGTGCGTTTGTCGGCAAAATCCGCCGATGAAACATGTTTTCAATTTGGAATAATTCTGACGGTGCCTCACGATAATTTGTAGCATCGCTGAGCCTTGTTGTCTAGTCACCCGCGTCGTTTCGAGGGTCCGAAAATGACGGATGAGCGACGGTGGGTTCCGATGTCGAATTGGACACTTCTGGAAATACGGATCGGAATAATTATTCGATGATAATCGTTTCAAAGTGAGATAGTGTCACGCCCCGGATTTCACATTCCCCAGGCACGCCGACAAATCTGCCGTATACAAAGAAATTTTTCCTGTATACGAAGCGATAGCTGTACCTGTAAAACATACAATACTACAACTAGTAGTATAGAGCTGCTAAGTAAAGTAATCAGGTAGAATAAAATAACAGTTCACTATACATACAATATCCGAAAATAAAAGCTCGCCAAGCGAGATACAACAGTATGTATATGAACTCAAAAACTACAACTACCTGTAGCTGGTGCTCCGCTAATACGACGGCTCGTCTGGTTAGGCTCTAGCTCGCGACGCCCTTACCACACTCGGTCTCAGAAGACACGGCAGCCGGAACTGAAGGCTCTGCAAAACGAAAAGAAACCACCGGGCGTGAGAACTACTGTAAAAACAAGTAGTCCTCAGTGGGTGGCGCCCTCAACATCACCGGTCCACCCACTAAGTCTACAGAATGGAGCTGGGATAGTAAATGATGCTGGAATAAATCTACAGCTAAAAATATCTATACTATCATGCTCTAACACTAACAATCTATAGAAGATGTCAACCCTGACCCAATCTCACTCGGGACTGTAATCATACCCGTCCCAGGGACTGTGAACATACCCGTCCCGCCTGTCGAAGCTAAAGCTACCTCTACACTAAGCAGTCTGTGGATAGCAAGTCCAAATAGGACACCTCGACATCAACGCAGAAGCACTAAGCCCGACTTCAGAGTGGCACTCGTGGGCGCTACCCAGCCGAGTATACAAGCGTATCTTTGTCGAGCTCAGTCAGGCTCTCGCAGGCTATAGTCAAGTACATAGGGTCCAAATGGTCTACCACCAAACAAGTCACGTGCTCTCAGCACAATCTGATGCCAGAACGGCAATCCGGATCCACCGTCAGCTCCGACGGCACCCAACAGTCTGGAACAGTCTAAACTCTACTGTAAAAATAGGCTCGGCATCCCAGCACGAGCGTAACAGCAACCTACACTATCTGGGGTATCCACCACACTTATACTGCGGCAATACAAAATAATAACGGCTCCTAGAGCTAAATCTGGTAGTGTAAGCAGGTGACAGGTCCAAAACACTGGTTTTCTCCTATGTCATATCCAAGTCCAACATGTGCTAATAGATATAGTCAAGAACAAGGCTCCAATTCAGATTTTATTCATAACTATGCTAAATCCATGAATCGAGCAAATGCGATATTCAAAATGCTATTACGCATATATGCCGACTATACAAATATACTTAGGAGCGAACCGACGATTAACCCACCTCAAAAGCTAATCCACAACAGCGAGAAGTCGATAGGAGAAGAAATTCCGCGCTCGCCCGGCCTCCAGCGGCACTACCACGACGCACGCACTTGACTCGCTCGCTCGCTCGCCTCGCAAGAATGAAACCAATGCTACCCTGCTAATTAATTAGCTCACAACAGCTCACAACTTGCCAATTAAAAAAAAACAAAAACAAAAAAAACAAAAAAGAGAGGATAAGGTTGGAGGAGCACGTGGACTCCATCGCCTAAGTAAACACAATTGCCCACAAGCCCCTATATAACTAGTTTTTTCCACTTTAATCCTTTACAATATAAATTTTGAGTTTCAGAGTCCGTTTTTACATCTATTTTGCGTAAACGTCTCCAACCCAATCAAGCATAAACTTATACTGTAACCTTGCTGATTTGCTAAGGTTCAGTATATCACAGATAGTGTTTTGCTGCCAAGTCACACGAAATGTTGAGTTTGTTGGCAGCAGGTGACTCGTAGCACGAGTCGATGTGTCTTGGGACAGTTCGTGGGTCCCGGTGGAGTCCCGATGTGATTTTCGAGATTTTCGACGAGTTTGGCAATTGGTTTTGAAAAACCGATTCCCGTAGGGTTATTGGTGGGGATTATGAGTGTCACGTCCCGGGACCCAGCGGAAGCCCGCCCGGCACGTGCTCAGACCCGCCATATGTCTAAAACATACAAGGCGTCTAAAACAAAACGATAAGTAAGGCAATAAAAAGAGAACATCTAGATGTATCAGAGCAAAGTGTATCTAGAAGCTACAAAAGGGAAATGAACATAAAGTGAAATCCGCTATGTAAAAACATAAAGTAATACAATAAGAATCCCAAAAACGAAGTTAAACAAGGTACACAGGTGGTCTCTATACATGGTACAAAACTCTCTCTCTCACAAAACCAAAAAGAAGAGAGTGACCACCTAGGAGCAACAGCAAGCTCCGCTATCTAGCTATGCGACTCCTTTGCAGCGATCCTGTGCCTCCGCCGGTGCCAAAGGCTCTGAAATAAAATCATAAAACAGAGGGCGTGAGAACTATTGAATAATAGTTCCTAGTGGGCAATTACTGGCTTCAGTGAAATGCACCACTAGGCCCAAACTAAAAAAAAGGGTCAGTAAGCAGATATAAACAAGAGCGATATGTACGACAAGTAAATAAGCATGAATATTTACTACCACTTGATATCTCTACTTAGCATGAATTAGCATAAGTAAGAAAAGCTATTCTCGTATGAATGTACCCAAGTATCGCCAGTATGATGTCCATAAGTCAAATAGTAAAGATGTCATTATTTACTATTCTAGTCAATGTTCACATGGCATGATGAATGCTCAAAGTCAAATCTGAAGAGACCCGCCCGAAGGCTGTCTGGCCCTGAGACCCACCCGTAGGCTGTCTGGCCGGTGCCGAGCCTAATGGCCCCGTGGTAGTCAACATCCCCACTCTAGGAATGAGCCTTTCCCACGGCAATCCACTTCGGCGCCCAATCCCGCACGGCGAATATGTATCGCGATGGCCATCTCCGGAGTGCCGGCTTGTAGGGAGCGACCCTCACAAGCATGTACGAATGAGCACAATGGCAAGTAATGCAAGATCCGTCCAAATATCAAGTCCTTATGTCTAAAAACATGGAATATATATATCGAATGTCCCAAAGGCCTATCTCTATGTCATCATGTCTCTAACATGGAATGTAGCGGATGTTCAATGGCCTATCACTATGTCTCTATGTTGCAATTTCACAGTTTACTATGTCAAGTACCCCTTTATGGCATTTTGGTCTACTAAGTCCAAACATGAGTTTATTGTTTGCAAATGCATAATTTGAGCAATTTCTAACATAAAAGATATGTTTCCAAGTAACTAACACGAACACTTCTCACATGCATGAAATTTACCCATAATGCTCTACTATATAGAGTGAAATTTTTATGATACATAAGACATGCATTTTAAGTGTTCTAAAATTCACATAAATCCTATCTAGCATGGATTTGCATTCAAAAAGACGTTACGACAAGTATAGCAAGCATAGGGGCCATTTTGCCCCGTTCTCATGAAGCCAAACCCACCACAACTCTTGCGCTCATTTGTTTGCTCTGACGAAGGTGTCCACTAGTCTCCTAGCACCCTAAAGATGTAGGAACAAGAGTTAAACAAATCTTACGAACAACCATAAGGTTGATCATTAACCATCACAAGCTAAGGTGGAAAAAAACTCACCGAATGTGAAGGAAGCTCTCTTGATCTTCAAATGGGAGTTAGAGCCCTTCAAATCCAACCTAAACAAGGGTTCAAAACCAATCAATTGGGTTCCAAAGCCCTCAAATCGAAAATCCCCAAAATAAACCCTAAAATCCAAATCTAGGGTTTCATCTAGTTTAAAGCTCCAAAACTAGGATCTAGAGGAAGAAAACTAGCCACTTACCTCTAGGATGCTCCAAACCAAGCTCCAAGTACTCAAGGGTTGAAGATTGATCCTCCACAAGCTCCAAGCATAAGCTCCAAACCACCAATGGGAAGAAGAGAAGGAGAGGGTGAAGCTCCAAGTGCTCTATAAGCTCAACTTCTTCTTCCCTCTTCTCCTTCTCCTTCTTCTTCTCCTTCTCTCTCCAAGGTGCCAGGGAAAGTGTGAAATGGGGGAGGGAGAGAGGTGAAATGGCCATATAGGCCATCTATTGTAACAAAATCGAGAAAAGCCCTTCAACTTTGCAACTATTGCACTGCCCGAACTGGGCAATTTTCGCCCAGAGGGACCGATCTCTCCCTGCCTGGGACCGGTCTCTCGGTTCATCCCGCAAAACCAACGTTCGGGAACCGGTCTCTCCCCGCGTAGTCGCGCTCGGGGACCGGTCTCATCAGCCAGGGACCGGTTGCCTCGCCGGGGGACCGGTCTCTCCCACCAGGGACCGGTCCCCGAGAGTAAAACTCTCAAGACCAAGCTGAAATTCCAGAATTCGAACTTTTTAGGTCGGAACACTTTCTACAACCCTCCACCAAGCGTGGAAAAGCTTGGAACACATCCAATCACTCGAACCTCACAATTTGCACAGGTCTAGTGTGCTACAGTGAGCTAGTCGTACATGTTGGTCGGTTGGATTCTAACCCAGTGGACCCTTTGTAGGTCCGGTTGTTTCGTCTCCGTAGTCGAGAGACTAGTGCCAGATACGTACAGGTGGGTACTTCGACCCGAAGTCGGTACAGTGGTGCATGCTCGATGACGTTCTTTTCACCCCCTCCTTGTTGGTTATATCGCATAGTTTTTGTTGAGCTTAGCACCTATATCATGTTTCCTTATCGCTCTAATTAGTTGTTTTGCATAACCAGTATCATGCTTTAGAAGTAGAGAGGTTTTGTGATTACTTGTGAGATACATGACCTAGTTAATCAGTGCGTTGCATCTGGTATTATAACCTGATTGGTCGGTTTCCGTATCACGTACCTGTGACTTATTTGGTCGGCTTATTGCATTGTATGGTGACCTACTTGGTCGATTTGACTTCTTGGTCACCTATTCGGTCGGTGTGCCTTGAGGGGCATGATTGTCGGTTGGTTGCCGACGGTTATCTTTTGAGCTTTCAGCATTGATCACCCTTACTTGTGCACATTTCACGAACACCAACAGTCTGATCCACTGCAAGAGGGTGTGCTTTTCCGAAAAAGTGGTTGCAGGTGTCAACCCGTAAGCCTATAGGCTATTTTGGGTTATATACAAGTAGAGTAGCAGTGGCACAGCTTGAGATTTGTGGTGCGTACCAACAGAGCATTGGTTTCAGATTGGGTACTTTGGACTGGTCGTCCGGTTGATGCATACATACAGTAGTTGTAGTGTTTCATATATATACATCTCGTTTTACTTGTTTATCATGGCTACTGTATTACCACTATCTATACCTTTGTTTGTTCTCCGTGACTGGTGAGTACCGTCGCCCTCGTCAGCTTGCGGTACCCTCTGGGAGGGGAGACATGTTTATATGTTCACACCCCCCACCCCCATTATAGGTGACGTCGCTAGTCCTAGTAGGACGATTCGTGAGGAGTGCGTCTAGCGGTCGATAGAGCCACCGTCCTGTCGTTTGGTTAAATCTCAAACTCAGTTTCTTTAAGTAAATGACTTAGACAACTATTATGGTTCAGTATTTTATTACATTTGAATATTTGAGATTTTATTAATGCAATAAAGGATTTCTGATTTTGTAAACTGAAAATGGTTTTCTACCCCTCGTGGTAGCGTGTTTAAAAAGAAATGTGTTTCCGTGCGGGAAACGGTTTTAAAATGGTTTTCTCGTGGTTTTCATGACTTAGTATTTCAAAACAAGTTTTCGAATAGGAAACATTTTAAACTAAATGTTGTGGATTTATGATTAAACTCTGAATGTAGATCTATTGTGAATGGTGTATGAATGTTTGTATATTCAGTTGTGGTGGTTGTGTCCTGTTTATATATCTTGTACTTGTGCGATGCCGTGCAAATATAGGAGAGGCTTTATCCGTGTGAACAGTGGACTTCCTGTACTTGTGGCGGATCTGGTTAGGGGTCAGATTTTCAAAAAAAAAATTTTGGGCACTTCCGCTTTGATTTTTAACCAAAATGGGACCCCAGAGCGTGACAATATATTTCTGTGTGCTTATTTTCTGTATATATTTCAATAAAGGATAATTGATGATCCTGCTTCTTGGTAAGTTAGAATATATAGAGATTGGATTTACCATGTGAGTATGAAGAATTAAAATGGAACTCTACAAATGACAAATACTGAGTGTGGCTACTATTTATATGAAGGAGCTAATCGTAACTTTGAAAGGAGGAGCAGCTCCATAACATTAAAAACGCTATTAAAGTTTTGAACTATGTGCTTTTGGGTGTTCTTTCTGGATTCCCTTTTCACTCTAGATATAATGATCTTTTTCTTTACTCACCATATGTCATGTTTTTTTTTTGTTTTCTGATTTGTTAGTTTGTATAATGATTCCTGTATCTTTATTTTAAAATATTGAGTCTTTGAAAATTTTACATATGTCACACTTTTAGTCCTCGCACATTAGAAACTTGGGCTTTTAATCATGTTTGAATTAAACTAAGTGAATTATTAGGATAGAAAGGTAAAATGATTACTTCACAAGCAAAATGAGATTGTTGGTATGAAAAGAAAAGGGGCTAAGTAGCAAAATACTAGATTTCTACGAAAACTATCCCAAAATTTTACCTAATTGGAGAAATATATCTACTTTTATTTGTCCTATTTTTTAGAAAGTTTTATTTGTAGCGCAATGTAAAACTATGAAATATGTAGAATTAAACTCAAAAAAGGTTATCTCTGAAAGAAAAAACTCAAAAAAGGTTATCTCTCAAAAAAAATAAACTCAAAAAAGGTTAATTTTTAAGAGTTTCCAAGTTAATTGTATTCTCCGATTAAGTAGTATCCTCAAATGCAAAAAGTATAGTATTCTTTTTTTCTATTTTCCAGGGGTTCTTATTTATAAGATTTTGTTTTTTTTACTAGAATAAACTATAATATGCTTTATACGTATAGCTCAAATGTTGATTATTCACAATTCGTAAGGACAGCATTAGCATCTCGCCAAATTGGCTTAGTTTGTCTAAATACTAAGTTGATCATATATTTTTTTTAGTAGCTATAATTTTACCTTTATTTCATATATAAAATGAGCTAATCACCATTCTTTTTTATTTTTCTCAATTAAACATTGAAGTTTCTCATGTGCCGCAAAAGAAATTTCTACATGAATATCACTTTATGTACTCAAACTTGCATCTATGAAGTTTTATTTAAAAAAAATTATGCATTTAATCCCTATTCTCATCATCTTCTTTGTTTTAGGGTGCTAAAAGAACCCAACTTGCAAAAAGTTTGAGAAGTACACGGACCAAGTCGTGCATTATTAAGTTTCTACAAAAACTATCCACATATTTTGCCCAATTAGACTAATACGTCTTTTTCCTTTTATCTTCCCCTTTAGTTAGCTTTATTTGGAACAATAATATTTTTTCAATATATAAAATGTTACGGCACTAATTTTCTAAGCAATTCAATTAGATATTCTTCATATTCTATTCAACTATCTATCTTTGAGTTACGATGATCATGCAAAAATAAAGGATAAGATAAACTTTAAAATTAGAATCATAGTAAAAAAAAAAACATCAAAAAA
Organism: Ananas comosus; assembly: GCF_001540865.1. Classification (NCBI taxonomy): domain Eukaryota; kingdom Viridiplantae; phylum Streptophyta; class Magnoliopsida; order Poales; family Bromeliaceae; genus Ananas; species Ananas comosus. The sequence continues at coordinate 3,164,270 of NC_033639.1, read as the reverse complement.
TATAATTTATAGAAGAGGAAAAAGTAACAAATTTATAATAGTAAAATCAAAGTTACGTATTAAAAATTACAAAAATAAATTAAAATAAAATAAAATTTATTGAAAGATGAAAAAATATATTACTCACTAAGAAAAAGAATTAATAAAGATAACAAAAATTAACTATAATAATTAATAAATATGATAAAAATTGACTATAATAATATCTATTCAATGGTATATAGGGGTGGAAACAAGCCGAGCTCGAGCGAGCTTACCTCGGCTCAAATTCGGCTTGAAATTAATTTCGAGCCTAAATTTAAGCTCAAGCTTGGATTGAAATTAATTCGAGCCGAGCTCGAGCGAGCTTGATTTCAAGTCGAGCGAGCTCGAGCCCTAAACGAGCCGCTTGAAATTCTCAACATTATACGATCAATAATTTAATTTGTATAGAACATTATCTATAATTTAATACAAAAATATGTCTAATAGTTCAAAGTACAAAATAATTATATGAAATATAGTATTATAATATGAAAAAAAATAATTTATGAGTTGAATATCTAATTTTTTCAGCCTCACATGTCTTTTCTTCCGCCTTCAATCTCTATATTATTCATTTTCATTTATGCAGTCAAAAATAAATAAATTATATAGATAAATATTGGATTAAACTATCCAATCATATATAACTAAAATTAAAATTTTATATGAATAATAATTTTTTACTTTAAAAATATTCTGTATATTTTCTCAAGCATACAATTAATAGCAAGGTAGACAACGACGGGAATATGATGTTACTTGGTAACTTAGAAGGCTTCCGGCTTGGCCACTTTGGGTGAGAGACAGAAAAAGAGAAAGGGGGAAATATATTGAAAATTTAGAGCTATGTGAAAGAAAGAAATAAATAAAGAAAAAAAATATAAATTTAGTAAAATTTTGTTCTTTTATTTGTCTATTGGATTTGTTTTTATGAGCCAATAACATTGACCCAATTTTAACTAAACTCAAATTATTCACTCAGCNTGGGCTACTATTAGTAGCAAAATCTCATTATTGCTACCAGTTTTTTAGCCTTTGGATCAACTCTTTTCATTATTTCTAACTATTGGATTAAATACTATAACTCAGTGGGAACCACTCAACCCTAGGGGGACCACTCAACTCTAACCGACTAATATCATCCTGACCCTACAATTTTTCATCCAAGAGTTAACAACTTGATAGCAAAAAGAACGTTTTACTATTAATAGTATTCCAGCCTAATTATATATATATATATATATATATATATATATAGTGTAGAACTACTATGCTCGAAAATATAGAGGATTTGATGTTTTTGAATTTTTGACCCTTTGATTAAAAATTGTATGGTTGGGATGATTGCGGTCTTTCCTAGAATTAAATAATACTCTTAGGATTGAGTGGTCCCTACAAGGTAAAAATAATATTAATCCAAAGCGAAGAAACGATTAAAGAAATTGATCTAAGAATCAAAAAATCGAAAACACCATATCTCTATACTTTTGATATCATATGTAGCTCTACTATAATAATATATATAATATATATATATTATTTAGTATCCGAGCTTTCGAGCTTTCGAGTCTAATCGAACCGAGCATGAGTAAGTACCAAGCTCGGCTTGAAAATAAATTTGAAATCTTTTTTTTGTCAAAGCTCGGCTCATTTAATTCGAGTCGAGCTCATAGTTGAGCGACCTAATAAGCGATCGAACGCGAGTCGAAACCGAGCACGCTCGCCATTTGCCCAGCCCCAAGGGTATATGCGCTGATAACCGTACTAGTAATTCTTGAAAACAGAAAAGGCAGCCCTAGAAGAAAATATCCTAAACCCCCAAGCTATACAGTATATAGAGAGAGAGAAGGTGATCTGAGAGAGGTTAAGGCGTCCGAAAGGCACGTTCACCATCTCGAATCATTCTTTCCTCCAAACCACCGTTCCCAACAACTAATCAATTGCTCTCTCTCTCTCTCTTCTCTCTCTCTCATCTCGCTCTTATGCGATCATGATGCTTCTCCTCTCTCACACCACAGTTCTGAGTCCTGCCGCCGCCTTTCCGCCTTCCCTTCGCTTCGCTTTGCCTCCGCTTACTACCTCGAACCTACTCAACTTTGAATGTGCAGTCACGCACCTGCCGCCACAAGCGTCGCACATCTTTTCTCTCCCGTCAGCAAATCAGCAGAGATCCTGCCTCTGTCCTCCTCAGCTGTCCACAGCGAGCTCCAGCCATTTTCGCGCCACCGAACACCCCCGCTCCCAAGACATGTGCAACGCATCATCCCATCGCAGCCTGCCTTGCGTCGCGCTCTCTCCGCTGTGCTCTCGCTCTCCCGCCATGCCCCCGCTCCCCTCCGATTGCTCCATGTATGCCTTCTCCTCGGTTGCCTCCCCTCACCCCTCTACCCTCACCCCCCCTCCCCACCCTGCGAAGAGCACAGACCGCCTCTTCCGACCGATGCCTCCCCAAAATCGGCTTGTCTTTCTCCTCCCGAATCGGGTGGCCGCCGACGATCGTCGGAAGGAGCAGCGCGCTCTCGATCCCCTCCACCTCCTCTCGCAGGGTTGCCAGCCTCGCCGAGGCCGTCTCCTCCACCGACGTGGACGAGGACGCCTCGGCCGTCGAGGAGATCCAGACCATGCTGGAGCAGATTAGCAGGAGCGGCGAGCCGACAGACGGGGGTCGGAGGACGAGAGAGATCACGAATCTTGGGGCTGCTGCCTCCGCGAGGACGGCGGTGTCGGTGCCGGCGAGGCCCAAGCAGGTCCACGGGATGGGCTCGGGAAAGTACGCGATGCTTCGGAGGAGGCAGATAAAGATCGAGACAGAAGCCTGGGAACAAGCCGCCAAGGAGTATAAGGAATTGCTTATGGATATGTGCGAGCAAAAGCTGGCCCCAAACTTGCCCTACGTGAAGTCTCTGTTCTTGGGCTGGTTTGAGCCGCTGCGGGATCAGATTGCTTTAGAGCAAGACCACTGCAGGGATGGGAAAAACAGGGCATCGCATGCTCCTTATTTTAATCAGCTCCCGGCTGATATGATGGCGGTGATCACGATGCACAAGTTGATGAGCCTTTTGATGACGGGGAGTGGGGATGGGAGTGTCCGTGTTGTTCAGGCTGCTTGCCAGGTTGGCGAGGCCATCGAGCAGGAGGTCAGCTGCAATTTAAGTTAATTGTTGTTTACTCTTTAATTTTTCCTTTCACAAATAAGCAGAAACCATCTATGATCTCACCATTGCTGTTATGTGAGCTGTGGCCGTGTTCCTTATGTCATCCGGTCTGATTAACTATGTGTAGGGCAACACATTTAGCTCTAGGGATTTGAATGGGGCCAGCAATTTTATCCACATGATTGTACTATTTTGGTATTATCTTAAATGATTGTTTTAATGTACCCAATAAATAGATATTACTCAATGTTAGCGTCGATGAAGTTAGGGATTTGAAGTTCATTGTTATAGCACACTCATAGTGGATTACCGGTGATCTTTGCTTTTCCGTCAAGATGGTGGCATATTGAAGTTTCATCTTCAAAGTTTTTCGTTTAGAAGAAAACATATATTTATGTGACGGAAAATATAAGTTCACCTCTATAGCTATATGGATGAAACTTCGATGTCTACTGGAGACATAATTTAAGCACAAAGAACATAATGAACATAGAAGGTGATCTATGTTTTGACTGATGAAGCTAAACAAGTCCAACCAACATCTCCATGGATTCTTACCAATTATGACTTTTTAGTGGGCCTTTTGGTTTTGCTATTGAGAATTTATTCGGTTGCTCACTTGGTTGCTCTTGTTTGATCCTGTCTTTCTTCCTTTCTCTCGTTTTTTTTTATTTTTTATTTTCCTCTTATGGTGGCTCCTTTCCACCTCTTTTAGATTTTCAATCTTTGACATGCATTCGAGAAACCATATTTTTGTTTGATGGATAATTAATTCATTCTTTATCATTTCTTAGGGTTTACACCAAAGTTATTAAGGAAAGGAAGACAAAAGATTTGGTCGGTTACTTAATCATGATTATCATTGTTTATCATACTTAACCCAGCCATCTAAATAATTAGCTGGTACTTGTGTAAAAGCAGTAAATGAGGCAATCTGAAGCTTAATGCATCATTTGACTTGGGGAAATTTCAAGTTGCATCATCATATATCTTACCTTTTCTTTTCCTTCTTTGCGGTCGTTTGCATCTGCTGGTATATCATTACTATTTGTCCAATTATGATTGTCATTTGATATTTTCCAGCTCTAGCAAAGAATAATGTGGTTTACTATAAAACTTTGTATGTCAGGATCACTCTTTTTTATAGTTGAGCCGCTTTTTTGTACCAAGTTGTTTATGATTGCATGAAAACTAAAGCACAACTTTTACCTCCATGATTATAAGAAACTACCTTTTGTCTTTAATTAATAAGTTCATATAGCTATCTTTAACACTTGAACCAGGCTAGAATCCACAAATTTTTGGAGAAAACTAGGAAGAGGGCCTATAAAGATAAAACAAATGAAGATATAGAGGATGATTCGGTGACCAAAGAACAAGAGTTTCTGAGGAAAAGGGTTACTAATCTGATGAAGCAGCAAAAAGTTCATCAAGTAAGGAGGATTGTGAAGGAACAAGGTGATTCCAAGCCTTGGGGTCAAGATGCTCAAGCAAAGGTCTGTAGTAATTACCTAGCAACTTTTGCTATCAACTAATATTTACGGTCTTTCATATTTTTTTAATTTTTGATCTGTAACCCGTTTTTATAGGTTGGGAGCCGTTTGATTGAACTATTAATGGAGACAGCCTATATTCAACCTCCAGTTACTCAGGCAGCAGATGGCCCACCTGATATTCGGCCTGCTTTTAGACATTCTCTTAGGACTGTCACGAAGGAACAACAGTAATAGTGCTGTTTTGCATTCATTGTTAATTAGCTACAGTTAAGTTTCTTCAGTTGTGTCATTGTTTAATTGTCGGTGGTTCGCAGGAAAACCAGCAGACGCTATGGGGTTATTGAATGTGATCCATTAGTTCGTCAAGGCCTTGATAGAACTGTAAGTGCAGCTCAGATTTAGTTGATCCTTTTTTTTTTAGTTATTTTTTCAATAGAATTTTTTTCTCTATTGTGATATCTTGTTGAAAATGTCTCTTAAAGATGCTTTTAAACAGGCAAGACACATGGTCATTCCCTACATGCCGATGCTAGTGCCTCCAGTTAATTGGATGGGGTAAATTCATGCAAAATTTCTTTTTCTATTTTATTTGATGTAAATGCTAATCTTTGTTAAATGCACTTCTTGCCTATATAGTCCTTTGTTGTCTCCGACGATATAAGGCAATTATATTTTATTGAATTTGTTGGTCTTTTTCCTATTGTAAATGGCAAATGTCACATTTTGATCCATTTGACCTGGTGCCTGCTTGGCCTAGCTCTTGGTACAGCTCTGCTCCAAGAAGCAGCAGTAGGTATCATCAGTAAGCAAAAGTTTTGGAGCTTTTACTTTTATGAAGGCAATCTAGAATCAAGGATTTAAGTGCCGTGGCATGGGGTCGTGCTGGAAACTTGCTGGCACGGTACGACACGGTGCGTGCCTAGCCGTGCCGATGCGTGCCGGTCAAAAAAATTCTTGTGTGTCGACACATAATAGCAGGAAATATTTATTTTTTTTTAGCAATGAAATATTCTAATCATTTATTATGTCTTTTTATCACATTTTTTGAACTTTATTGAGGAAATTACTTACTAATTTTAAAAAAATAGAGGGTTTTGAGCTGTGCCATCGGCACGGGGACTATATTGTACCGGTATTTTCTTGGCACGGTACGACACGGTGGGTAACTGGATACGGTCCGTGCCGACGTGCACTTAAAACCTTGTCTAGAATTAAGTTATCGGTCCCAAAAGTAGAAGCTCCGATTTGAATGTTTTGTTTCTTTTGCAGTAAGAAGTTGTTAGGAAGATTTTGATGAAAAGGCTGTTAGTCCTTCTATGAACAACTAAACTGAAATGGCATTTTTTTCAAAGGCTTAGGCCAAGCTGTAATGGCCCTTAATTAAATATGATCCATAAATCAAAGTTTATGTAACATCTTGTATGATTATAATAGTATGACTATGGTCACTAGATGTTATGCTTCTCTTATGTTATGTCTAACTATGATAGGTATGACAAAGGTGCACATTTGTTTTTACCGTCGTATATCATGCGCATTCATGGGGCTAGACAACAACGTGAAGCAGTTAAGAGGGCACCAAGGAAACAAATGCAGGCGGTTTTTGAGGTATTGTACTATTGAGTGTTTTCTTTAGCTTCCTTTTGAAAAAACTTGGCATAGACTTTTGATCACTTCTGTTGATGTTATATTTATTTTGGTCACTTTTTTGCATAGAACTACTATATAATTTATTTTCTTCCTATATTAAGGATCATTAGTCCAGCCTGCCCTATTGAGCTGCTGCATCTAAGTTATTTTTTGTTGCGCATGGGATTTCAGACCTAGCAATTGAACTAATTTGGTGCCATTTTGTGTAACCCAATTTAATTTAAGAGCCTATATGCAAGATTCTTTTGCATGCCTATCATAAAGTTTTGATTTACACCCTGTTATGGGGCATAGTGCTTTCCCAAGTGATTCTGCTTTGAACATGTTCAAAAAAGATCCTTTATTTTATTATCATTTGGGTATTGAAAATAGGTCTACTTTGTTAAAGTATAGTTATTCTTAATGCATTTTCTTCAGGCCTTGGATACACTTGGTAGCACCAAATGGAGGGTTAACAAAAGGGTACTCAGTATTGTAGACAGAATTTGGTCTAGTGGAGGATGTCTCGCTGACCTGGTTGATCGTGCTGATGTGAGTTGACTTTATACGTGTAATTTTTATGCCTCGGTGGCCTTTTTATAAAATCTAACGAGGGATCTCTGTTGTAATATCTTGTTTGAATTTTGTTGTTATTTTGTTATGATTTATCTATTCCAGATTCCTCTGCCTGAGAAACCTGACACCGAAGATGAAGTTGTGCTGAAGAAGTGGAAGTGGAAGCTGAAATCAGTTAAGAAGGAAAATAGTGAGAGACATTCTCAACGATGTGATGTAGAACTGAAACTTGCTGTAAGAAATTCTTTACTATTATTTCTACCTAATTCATTCCATGCATGTATAAACTCCATGAATATATGATTCTAAATATTTTCTTTTTGCCTTCAATGGAATCAGGTCGGCAGAAAATTGAAGGATGAAGAAGGCTTCTATTATCCGCATAATCTTGACTTTAGAGGCCGTGCTTATCCCATGCATCCTTATTTGAATCATCTTGGTTCAGATCTATGCCGCGGAATTTTGGAGTTTGCGGAGGGTCGCCCACTTGGTAAATCCGGCTTGCGATGGTTGAAGATACATCTTGCAAATCTGTATGCTGGTGGTGTGGATAAGTTATCCTATGAGGGCCGGATAGCGTTTACGGAAAATCATTTGGAGGATATATTCGACTCTGCAGATAGGCCTCTTGAAGGTAGGCGGTGGTGGCTCGGTGCTGAAGATCCTTTCCAGTGTTTGGCGGTTTGTATTAATCTTGCTGAAGCATTAAGAAGCTCATCTCCGGAGACTACAATCTCTCACATGCCTGTTCATCAGGTTGTTTGGACACTGTAGATAAGTTCCCTGTTTTTTTCCCCCCTCTTTTTGACATTTCAAGTTATCTTTACTTAAAGAAAATGTAGTTTTGTTCATCGTTAATGCTGATAAGTTCTCTTGAAGTTCTAGTTTTTGATTAATGGAAGATAATGATGTGTGGATAAGTGCATATTGTTTGTTTTTGGTAAAACTACAGATGAATGCATTTTGTTTGTCAGGCCTAGTGATGCTTAAGTGCTACGACCTTTAATTTTTTTTTTTTTTAATTTTTAACTGATTGTCATAGTGCAATGGTAATATCTCTATGGCTGTATGGTGCTGGGCTATTTGGGTATCCACGTAGTGCAATGGGTAACTCTGTTTTTGATTTGTCAAAAGTTGAACCAAGGGAAAGGGTTAGAAAAAGGAAAAAAAGAAAACTGAAGTGGTAAATATCAAGAATAATTGGTCTGTTGGTCTCCGGGTTAAGCAGTTAAGCGTTATATAGTAAGAAGACAAGTATCGTGCATTCTATTTTTCCTTTCTGCACCTGAATTTGTTTTTTTTTCCTGATATAAAAATATACATAAGTTGATGTAAAAGCATAAAATTCTTTGCTGTAGAAGATTTAATTAGCAATATAATACTTCTGCAGGATGGTTCATGCAATGGCCTACAACACTATGCAGCTCTTGGAAGAGACAAGGTCAGGATTTTTTTTTTTTGGAGTTTTACTTTTTAGTTGGAATATATCTTTCTTATGATAATAAATTTGGATTCATTAGCTGACTTCTTTTTAGGAAAATAATCTTATCTGTTAGCTTAGAATATGATTAGATATACAATTAACTAAACAATTTATGATTTTGCTATAACTAATCATATTTAGGCCTTGCAGACTTGCACATATGGAACTCTTCCAGTTTTCCATGTATCATGAATAATTTTATCATTCGTACTAGATGAACATATTAGATTATATGCCAAGTTAATGGGGTTCATTTCTTGTGTCCAATTGAATCACTATATTCAGCTAGGGGCCATTGCGGTGAACTTGGTTGCCGGAGATAAGCCTGCAGATGTTTACTCTGGTATAGCTGCCAGGTGAGAAGTGCCACCTTTTAATATTTGATTGATGATTCTTCATCTGATTGTCACTGCAAAAATTTTGTTACTACATTGAATATCAATCTTTTTAGACAGATTGAGACCACAGTGGGGTTTTTAGTTCAATAGTCCTCTTCTAAAATTTTATTTTAAAAATAAACCTGTTAAAATTTTATTTGTAGATATAGTCTTCTAAAAGCGGTGAATGATTCACCGCTTTTAAAAGCGGTGAACCATTCACCGCTTTCTTTCTTTTTCTTCCTTTTTATTATAATTCTATGATGGTAAAAGCGGTGAACGGTTCACCGCTTTTATTATTTTTCTACTGCTAAATAGAAGTTATGAATGCGGTGAATCATTCACCGCATTTAAAGGTCTATTTTTATAATTATTTTTTTAAGAAAACTATTTTTATAATTATAAAAATTGATAGGATTAGTTATAAAAAATATTCGACCACAGTGGACTCTGTTTCTTTACATCTAAGTAGGTTCATAAGTTGGTTATTGTGGAAAGTTCTCGAAATTTTTGAAAATTTTATGAATTAAAAATTTTCTGCTGAAAAGTTGATGTAGATAGTTAAAAAGACATCTGTGTAACAGTTGAATCCTCTATGTTGATTTCCTACAATTTTTGCCTTTTAGGATTTCTCAACTGTTTTTATTACAATCTGCAGAGTGCTTGAAATTATGCAGAGAGATGCACAAAAAGATCCTTCCACTGACCCTAATGCCCTGCGAGCTCGGATTCTAGTTGATCAGGTCGAACTTTCTCTTCTTAATTTCTTTAGGCTTTTTGTTTGTAACTATCTTCTAAAGGCACATTATTGATGTCGTTAAATCATTCTTTATTAATCTTATTTAATACCATCGTAGGTAATCAAAGACATGTTGGCAATCAAAGGACCACACTGCCATGTGCAGATTCAATGTTATTCTATTTTAATGTATTTTAAGGAATACATGCTCAGTAGAACACTAACATTAATAAACCTCGAGGCAACTTATCCATGATAAACATCTGCTTTTATATAATTTTTTACTTACGTAGCAGTAAGAGATTACAATTGAAGGAAAAAAAAACTTTATTGAGATTTAAGTGCAGGTCTTATGCAGCTTGGTCCGAAGTGAGCTGGTCAGGTAGTTTTCATTGAAAAATGCTACTGTAATTCAGCATTATCTGCTTGAATATCAAATCAATCATTCAATTACATCTGCACACTTCCTTGTTGATGTGGTCATCCAATTTATAAAAGGGATTGATATGATTATTCATAGTAGTTCAGTTTACTTTCTATAATGATTCATTGTATTCTCAGCTCTGTTGGGTGAGAATTGCAAGTATTCTTAGTAAAGTACCATCGACTAACAGTTCCCTCGAAATTGCATATTCTTTTATGCATAAGGTCCTCTATAGCTGTTGGGACATCCTAATTATATAAGCAAATTTCCATCTGGTTAATTTGAAATTCTGGGAATTAATATTGTTTTTCAGATTTTGTTCTTATATTTACAAGTGGATAATGTAATTTTTAAATTGGTTGCAGGTGGATAGGAAATTGGTAAAGCAGACTGTCATGACATCTGTGTATGGTGTTACTTATGTTGGGGCCCGTGAACAAATCAAAAGGAGATTAAAGGAACGGGGTGTCATTGCAGATGACACAGAGCTGTTTGGTGCATCATGTTATGCTGCAAAAGTATGCGCCAATGATATTTTTTATTTGGAGATCTTTTTGTCACTACACTAGACAACAATCCACAGGCTAGATTAATTTCAATTGTAATAATAAAATCTATTTTAGAGAATAAATATTTAATAAAGAATTTATTTCTTTTGAAGTGATTTAGTATGAGATATATTGTAATATAATTATACTAATTTTATATTATAAATTTAACCATAAAACTGAAACAGTATAGATTGTTGAATAAATCCTGATTTTAAATTGATGAATAAATCTGAACCAAAAAACTTTTAGATGAAAGAGATTTTGATTATTGTTATAAATATAAAACTGAACAATTCGTAAATCTATATCTTTAAACTTTATATTAGAATAATCTGGATTGTAGGATTCTTTTGAATTATGACTTTAACAGATTAATCTAAATATGTAGAGTACAAATTATAATATGTTCAGATAATCTGGAATCATATAGACCATAAAATTAATCTGGACCTAAGACTTTTAAGCTTTGAATAAATCTAGACCTTAGACTATAAACTTAGAATAAATTTGGCTCGTACCCTTAAAGCTTAGAATAAATATGGACCATAGAGTAGAATAAATCTGGACTTCAGATTTTTAAGTTTGGACTTAGTCTGAACTGTAGAGTTTTAATAGAATAAATTAGGATCTTAGACTGAATTAACAATCTGGACGATACAGTTTCTTGCTTTGGTATTGCACCACGTGGCACAATACCATGAGGAGGAGGCTAATATAAAATATGTGTAAGAATTTTCGTGTAGAAGCTGCCGAGTGTGTTGGTATTATTTGTTTGAGAGAACAATTGTAATCATTTGGCAGGTTACATTGACAGCACTTGGGGAGATGTTCGAAGCTGCACGCAGTATCATGAGCTGGCTTGGAGAATGTGCGAAGGTATGGATTTTCATAACATGAAATCAACCAGTATCTATCATGTAATGTATATTTATGGGTTTTTTCTTTTTTTTCTTTTCTTGGTTGACATTTGAGTCAAATTTTCTTATAGATGATCTACTCGGAGAGCATTTCTTAGTAGAAAATGCACAGATTTTTAAACTATGGTATTAACCTTAAATGTATAGTGAAGTAATGTGAAACCACAGCCGGCGAGCCTTATCTTAACAACAATACAAAAGATTAATGAAGTCACCAGTATATAAGCATTAGCACCAAGTCAGCTTAATGGTGGTGGCTTTTGAATATAAAACTGACCTAGGATGAAATAATGTTGAATATTAAGTTCTCCAATAAATTGAGGAAACAACACAACGTGTAATTCTTGATGAAGAATTTTCTTGACATTGAAAGTTGAATCGTTCTCATAATGTTCAGCATAAGAGTTAAGTTGAAGCATGGAAGTGATGCATGAGGAGTAAGAAGTAAGTACAATTGGACTGTGGAATTCATAAATGATCTAGATTTTTAGTTGCTACAACTTAGGAAATTGACCTTTAGATAATGAAGAGCCTAAACGATCATTTACATAGGTTTCAGTTCAAACTTCAAACATGTTATGCGAACAGAATTGAAAAGTGGTCTGCCACCATATTAGAATTAAGTCGAAAGTTGCATGAAACTCAGTAGTACACTATGAAATTCAGATACCGAAGGTGAAATAAGAACATGAATTGTAAACGGTTACACATGTCTCTTAATAGTAAAAGGGATTTAATATGACGAACTTTGTCTAAAACCAGACAAATGAAATATCAAGAAATTGATCATTAAAGTGTGAGGAAATTAATGATCTATGACATAGCTATTAGTTGAGCATTGGAAGGAATAGATTATGCACTTGAATTATTGTCTTCAAGTTAATTCAGTACTTTGCTTCCTTTGTCATTTATATTGTGACAGTTTCAGCAGCATGCGTACCGCTGGATCACTCCCTTCCTATTAGTATTTTTTCCATTCATATTGAACTAAATTTTTTTTCTTTGATTTTAAAAAGAGGAAAAATTGGAAGAAAAGCCTTCTGTCTTGTATGAGCCCCAAAACCCAATACTATGATTCTAAATGTGATATCATTACCTCAAAGTTCTCCGCAAGTTAGTCTTAATTAAATTGCTACTGGAGAACAATATATTAACAAAGATTTAGTCATATTTGAAAGAATAGAGGGGAAAAGGTGATCTTTGTCATTAGTTCTATTTCAAATGTCTAGCAAGGGTGGCCAAGAGTTTAAGTGCTGTGGCGCGGGGTCGTGTCGGAAACTTGCCCGGCACGGTGCGTGCCGGGCCGTGCCGATGAGTGCCGGTCACAAAAAATATATGTGTGCCGACACGTAATAGCATGAAATATTTATTTTTTTTAGCAACAAAATATGCCAATTATTTATTATATATTTTTATCAAATCTTCTGAACTTTATTGAGAAAAGTACGTACTAATTTGAAGAATAGAGGGTTTTGAGTTGTGTTATTGGCACGGAGGCACGATAAGGTTTTGAGTTGTGTTATTGGCACGGAGGCTGTATCGTGCCCATATTTTGCTTGCACGATGCGGCACAGTGGATATGTCCCGTGCTGATGGGCACTTTAACCCTTGAGGGTGGCACCTTTTTGTTAGCTGTTCCTTTTAATCGGTATCAAGAGTATTTGTCTGTGAGCTCCAATCTCTATATACATTGGACTATGATATACTAAGTTTGTATCTTAACCTGTGAAAAAGCTTCAAAAGAAATGCTTTCTACTTGGTATATCAGCAATACTTTTCTTGGGTAACATATGTTCATGTCACATCTCAACTTAGATATTGAGTGAACAAGAGTAATGCTTTTGAACCAGTGTCTCACTAGGATTCATTTTGTATGACGCTTCATGAACTTTTCGAGAGGCAGAGAGTCATTTAATGATAACTAACTAATCTATTCTTTTCAAACTTCAGACTTCTTGCCCAGTTGTAACATTTCATGTCATAGTTTCAGAAAAATCTCCATTACATATTTCGTGAAAAATATGGTCGGTCCCTGACCACTGCTTTCCTCATCCTATCTATTGACTATTGCATTTATTTAGTATATGTTGAATTGATTATTGTTCAAGTGAGGGGTTCACGTGATGCAAATAATGATTGAACTAGCTATCCATATCCTTGTATTTTGAATGCAAATTACTTCAACATCATTATTTAGAGCACCTGTTTGTGAAGTGCGGCCAAAATTGTTCTATCCCCAGTAGAAACTTTAATCTCTGATTTTCTGGAAATTTAATGATCAGCTGATCATGATTTCATTCACTAACATTGGTGCTTTCCACTTTTTGGCAGATAATTGCCTCAGAAAATCAACCTGTGAGGTGGACTACCCCTCTTGGTCTTCCTGTTGTTCAACCATACCGCAAGTTGGGACGACATCTAGTACGTACTTTGAGTGCCTTTTCTCACTTGCATAACGTGCTGCTGTCCAAAGATATTGCTTACAGAGAATGCATCGCGATATTTTCTCTCTACATTTGTCTTACATGTTGATAAATTGGTTTTCTAGATCAAAACATCTCTTCAAGTTCTGACATTACAACGGGAAACTGACAAGGTCAGTTATCAGCTTCTTAGAATTTAATCTCACCTAGAGAGCTGTATGTTTTAGTATTTAAATTTAGAGATATTTACATATATTCTCTGCAAAGTATTTATTTTCATATATCCCTGCAAATTTCACTTTTCTTATGTCCTTCAAAAATTAACCCTCTTTATACAGCTGACAATGTCATGCCCTGGGCTAAGCAGAAGCCCCCGTGTGTGTCAACAAATCCGCCGTATGCACGGGGACGCACCCTGCACATAAGAAGCATCCAAAAACAACCTGTCAGCTACCAACAACCCTAGGAGTCCACGAAGTAGAAAGCAGTTCCTAGGAGTCTACAATTAAACATGTATCAGAATCTGTAAAGAATATAACAAGTATAGCAACATGTACATCCAACATCACCTCATAAAAATGAATTGTATGTACATCATCTGCCAACTACACATCCAAAATAAATAATATACAATGTACTACTGGCCTTAGCAATTCCAGTATACATGCTGCTATACAGATTACAGAATGAATGTCTATTGGTGGCCCTTTAGCTCTTGCACGACCGGGTAGGAGATGTTATCTAACTTGGTTTCCTCATATCTCAATCAGGAGCTGGCATGGAGGGCTCTGAAATAGAAAATCAACAAAAGAAGTGTCACGCCCCGGGGTCTGTCATGCCTCGGGACCCAGCGGAAGCCCGCCCGGTACGTGTCCAGACCCGCCATACGTCTAAAACATATAAGGCGTCTACAAAACTACGATAAATAAAGAGATAATAAAAAGACATTTAGGAGTATCAGAGCATAGTACAATTAGATTCTACAATAGAGAAGTAACTAAAAGGCTAAAATCCACTAAATAAAACCATAAAGTAGTACAATGAACATCCAAAACACAAGTGCTAAAAGTATAACAATGGTGGTCTCTATACATGGATACAGAACCTCTCACTCTCAACTACAAACAAAAAGGAGAGTAAACCGCCTAATAAGCGAAAGAAACGCTCCTCGCTAGTTAGTTAAGCGATCCCCTTGCCGCGATCCCGTGCCTCCACCGGTGTAGAGGGCTCTGAAATAAAATCATAAAACAGAGGGCGTGAGAACTATTAAATAATAGTTCCCAGTAGGCAATTACTGACTTCAGTGCAATGCGCCATTAGGCCCGATACAAGTATGAAATAAACCATAAGCTACTAGCATGAAAGCTTGCTACAACATAATATCTCTACTTAACATGAATTTGCATAAGTAATAAAGCTACTGTAACATGAATGTACATGAGTATGACCAACATAATGTCCATAAGTTAAATAGTAAAATGTCAATGTTTACTAACTTGTCAAATTGTTCATTTATCAATTGGTTCCATTTGTTCCAAATCTCATAGGACCTACCCGTGGGTAGTCCGGCTTGCGCCGTGCCTAATGGCCCCGTGGTAGTCAACATCCCCACTCTAGAAATAAGCCTCCCCCACGACATCCCATTTCGATGCCCAATTCTGCACGGTGCGAGCATATGTCGCGATGGCTGTCTCCGGAGTGCCGGCTTGTGGGGAGCGACCCTCACAAGCATGTGTGAATGAGCACAATGGCAAGTAAGCGTAAAAGTCCGTCTCAAGTATCAAATTATCATGTCTAAACTATGGAATGTAGCAAATCTCTCAATGGCCTATCACTATGTCATCATGTCTAAAACATGGAATATAGTCGATGTCACAATGGCCTATCACTATGTCTCTATGTTGCAGTTTCATAGTTTACTAGTTCGGTGCCCCTTTATGGCACTTTTGTTCACTTTGCCCAACCATGAGTTTAGTGTTCAATAATACATAATTCGAGTCATTTTCATCATAGGAGACATATTTCCAACTTGCAATATAGAATACTTTTCACATGCATGCCTAATACACATATAGCTCTACTATATTGAGTTGAATTTTCACAATACATAACATATGCATTTGAAGTATTCTAAAATTTATAAAAATTCTATCTAGCATGAATATTCATGCATTTCGATGATACGACAAGTATAAACCACATGGGTTTCTTCCCTGTTTCATGAAGTCAAACCCACCGTGACTTCTCGAAACCCTTCGTTTGCGCCGACGAAGGTGTCCACTACTCTCATAGTATCCTAAAGGTAACAAAAGGAGGGATACACGAACGTTACGAACAATCATTTGCTCAAACATTAAGCAACTCAAGCAAAGGTGAAGGAAACTCATCGAATGCGAAGAAAACCCCTCACGATCTCCAAAAGGGAGTTAGATGCCTTCTAATCCAACCTAAACAAAGGTTCTAATAAGATCAATTGGGCTTCAAAACCCTCAAATCCAAAATCCCCATTACTAACCCTAATATGCTCAATCTAGGGTTTCATTTAGTAAAAGCTACTAAAACATGAATCAAGAAGTAGATTAGTCTTACTAACCTTACAAGAGCTCCAAAACAAGGCTCCAAGTAAGCTAGAGTTGAAGATCCTCCCTCCACAAAGCTCCAAACACGAGCTCAAGGCTTCTCCTATGGAGGAAACCCAACAAGAAGCAAGAAAAGCATAGAGGAGGAGATCAAAACTAGCTAAAACCCATCAAAAATGGAGAAGAAATCAAGGGGGGAAGAGCTTACTTTGTTCTCCACTGGTTAGGGCTCAAAAGAACTCCTAAAGGGGCTGGGGTATGTATAAATAGAGCTGCAACAATTGCAAATACAACCCTCAACAAAAACAGCCTTTCTGCAAAGTGTACCGGTACACATCACGCGTATGCGCGAACCCGAGGCTCGGGTTGGCAGAAAAACCCATCTATTCCTGTACAACCATGAGTTGTCACCGGTACACTTTTTGTACCGGTACAACCATCAAGGTGTACCGGTACACTTTCCAGAAAACTGCAACCCGATAGCAGCCTAAGTCCATCGCTTTGGTGACCTTAGCGCTACTTTAAATACTATAATTCTCGGGATACGAGCCATAGGTCGGAACACTATCAACGACCCTCTAGAATATCTGGAAAAACTCAGAACACAGATCAAACACTCGAACCTCGCAATTTGTAAAGGTCCAGTGTGTTACAAGGTCCTTTTTTGATTTAAAAGCATTGCGGAAGCGTTCAAATTTTTTTTTTTTTTTTTGAAAACCTGACCCCTGGGGTATTGTAGATCGGTCACAAATATAGGGAGTCCACTGTTCACACGGACAGAGTCTCCCCTGTATTTGCATGGCGTCGCACAAGTACAAGAGTATAACCAGAATACAACCACAATAAATGAATATACAACATCTAAACATTTATACATTCATACATCATTTGCCATAGATTCACATGCAGAGTTTGAACATAAATCCATAACTATCAGTTGAAATGTTTCCTACCCGGAAACTGGTTTTGAAATACTAATTTATGAAAACCACGAGGAAACCTTCTCAAAACTGTTTCCCATACGGAAACCTTTTCCTTTTTAAAACACGCTACCACGAGGGGTAGAAAACCATTTCCAGTTTACAGAATTATAAATCCTTTATTACGAAATCCCGATTATTCAATTGTAATAACAAAACTGAACCATATAGATGTCTAAGTCATATCAACAGAAATAACGAAGGTAGCAACTAAACTGAACAAACCGGGTCGAAAGCTCTTGCGACCGCTACGAACCTGTCTCACGTCTCGTCTCAACCCTCACTGCCCGCAATATCTGAAAAATGGTGGGAGAGGTGAGAACATGTAAACATGTTTCCCCTCCCAGTGGGTACCGCAAGCCGGCGAAGGCGAGGAGTACTCACCGGATCAAGAAGATATAAATAACAGTATGAGTAAGTGAAATATAGTAGCAACAATAATGAACGAATGAATGCATACATGGATCTCAACACTATAGTATATATGAAAGCACAACTACCGCTACTGTAATGAACAACTGAATGCATACATGGATCTCAACACTATAGTAGCAAGACAACTGTAAGAGAAGAACTATAAGTATACATGCAACAACCGCTACTATAGCTATGTGTGTTAACCAGACGATAGGTCCAAAAATACCCAATCTGAAATCTGTGCTCTGTTGGTCCGCACCGCAGACCTCAAGCTATGCCCTGTAGTGCCCTGTTGGTCCGCACCCAGACCTCAAGCTGTCACTCTAACTACATATAACCCAAGGTAGCCTATGGGCTCACGGGTTGGCACTTGCAACCACTTTTTCGAAAAAGAACACCCTCTTGCGGTGGATTAGACCGCTGGTGTTTGTGAAATGCGAACGAGTCTCGGGCAATCAATGCCGATATGCTCAATGGCCAACTGTCGGCAACCAGTCGACAATCCTGCCTCTCAGGGCTCACCGACCATATAGGTCATCAACTGTAAGGAAGCACAAGAACCGACCACTCAGGTCAATTAGGATGGAGCAACTCAACATCCTCCCAAAAGTATGCAAGTACTGATCAATTGGTCAACTAAAGTATATACGCAAGAACCGATCAACAAGTCACCTGAGTGTATAATCCAGAACTACTGTCAGCCACTAGCCGACAATCCTACCCCTCAGGGTACACCGACCTCAAAGGTCATCAAACGACAAGAGTTACGAACTGATTGACTAGGTCACAAACATATCAAATAGTGGATATGAGTAAAGTATAATCATCCGTCAGCAACTAACGAACAATCCCATCCTTCAGGGTACACCGACCTCAAAGGTCATCGAATGACTGGAGTCATGGAACTGACCGAATATGTCACAGATACGAGATACAAGAACCGACCAACCAGATCACTGATACGAAGTACGAGAATCGACCAACCGGGTTATAAGTATCACATATAGATAAACTACTCTACTCCTACACATAATACTAAGCATGGAAACATCTGAGTAGAGTATAATAGAAACAACGGGGTGCAAAGCTCAATATATAATGCGATAATAGCAACAGGAGAACAGAGGTAGAAGAATATCACCGAGCGTGCATCACTGTACCGACTTCGGATCGAAATACCCACCTGTACAAATACGGTGCCTGTCTCTTGACTGTGGAGGGAGTATCAACCGGACCTTAGAAGGGTCCACCGCGTTAGAGTCTAACCCACAAATAGTGAATACTAAAACCACAACCCCACAATCGAACCCACAGAGATCGGTTTTCCAAAATCGACTACCGTAACTTGTCGGAAGTCCTGAAACAGCACCGGGACTCCGTCGGGACCCACGAACTGTCCCGGAACGCACCGACTCTTGCTACGAGTCACCCGCTGCAACAAAACACATCAAATTGGATGTCTTGGCAGTAAACACAAGGATACACAACCAAACAACTATTGCAGGATAATTGTTCGAATTTGGGTTCCCGGAAGTGTTAATTTCGACACCGGAATCCATTGTTGCTCACCTGTCATTTTCGAACCCTCGAAATAACGCGAGTGACCAGCCAACAAGGCTCAACGACTAAACAATTCATCACGAAGCACTGTCGGAAGAATTCCGAACCGAACTCGTGTTCAGTCGGCGGATTTTGCCGAGAAACGTGCCGGAATCACTTCCGATCTTCGCAAAGGCCTGGGGCCTTGGACAATCAGTCTAGAGGTTACCTACAGCCCGCACACGCTGCCAACAACGACCACTACCATCACAAGTGCGTAAAAGCCCTCCCGATTCCGTAAAATCACATTATTTTATGTGATTTTCGGGCTTTTATGGCCTGCTAGAGCCAATCGATGATCATTCAGTCAAGCCGAGACACTCGCTGATAGTTTTCGATGTGCCGGAGGCCGTGCTCACCTTTCGGAGCACCGCCGGCCACTGTGGCAAGCGCGCGAGCGACGCGAACTTCGGCGAAAACTACGCGCTGAAACTATAACGATTCTAATTATTACATCCGACGCTCACTGACCCCAAATGAGGTGAGCACTGTGATAAGCACTGACCGACGATCATTGCGCTCACCTCTGGAGGCATCGGAACAGCCTGGTGTCACTGGAACATTGATCCCATATCGAAACAATGCACAGTTTGCCTAAATTAAAACTCACCGGGCACGGGGAGGCCATGGCACGGCCGGCGCGGCTCGGAGGCGGGCGCATCGGCGGCAGGCAGGTGTAGGCGACGAAGGGAGGCCATGGCACCCATCGTCGGGCGACGGGAGGTGACAGAGCCGGCGGGCATTGATGTCCTAGCCGCAACCACCCACGGAGAGCACGACCCATGTCAGGCCCACGAGAAGCTCCGGCGGCGGGACGCCGGCGGCAGACGGGTGCGGTTGGCTAGGCGGAGCCGGCGCTCACGCTAGCCGGCGGCGGAAGGCAGCGGCGGCTGCAGTGGAGCATCCTGCGCTCGCACGGGTTGGGTAGAGCTCGAGCCAACATCTCCGGCCATGGCAGAGCTCGAGTAGGCACGGGGTGGCCGCGGGGCTCCTCTGGGCTCACGAGGCGGGGAATGGTGGCTCCGGTCGACGGTGGCGACAGCGCGCGACTAGGGTTTGGCCGCTCGAACTCGGCTCGGCCAGAAGCTGGCCGCGGCGGCACCTAGGGCGCGCTGTCACCACTCGAGAAGGCTGGCTCGGGTGTGCGACACTAGAGTGCCGCGCGGGGATTTTCAAGGCGAAAAAGCTAACCCCGTGACAGCGCGGCGGCGGCGCGACCACGCCGATCATGTGTGGTAGCCTGCTAGAGGCCGAAGGGAGGCGGCACGGCCGTCACATGGCGGCAGCGGTGCGCAGGCCAGCGACAGCCTTGCCTCGGCCCGAGCTCGGCCAGCCAGGCCGCAGGGAGTTAGGGCGGCGGCCGGGGGCCTGCAGAGACGGTGGCGCGGGCGACGAGGGGTCGTCGGAGGCTCAGGATGGCGGTGCGGCCGACCAAGGGCCACGACATGCGGGCCTTGAGCCTAGATTGAGCTCTGCCCGAGCTGGGTCTGGGCTGGCCGCAAATCGCACTGTGCGCGCGGGTGGCGGGGGCCAGCGCGGGGGCCAGTGGGGAGGGGACGACGCCGGGGAAAGAGCCTCGGCCGTGGGAGGGGCCTCGACGCAGGTGGCTGGTTCCCGGGAGTCGACGGCAAAAAGGAAATGGTGGTTGGTGGAGATGATAGTAGAGAAAAGACTGTCCAGCTTTTCCGGCGGCCGAGGGAAGCTTGCCGGCGGCCGGGGCGCGAGCACGGCTAGGGCATGGACCTGCAGGTGACGGCTAGGGCATAGCTGGGGAGCTGGGTCGAATAGATCTAGGGTTTCGTGCATAGAAACCTTAGATGCACATTATATACCATGTGCACTTTCGCAGAAAAGTCCCCCCGCAGCTGATTATTTTCCGTCCAGTCCCTGCCCGTACGTGTAATATACACACAAGCACCTCGCCGTCCGTTCTCGCGCAATTCGGTACATAAAATAATAGGGTTATCGTGATTTTTCCATTTTGCCGATTTTGACCCCTCAGCGAACATTTCGTAATTTTCGAAGATCTGTCCGTCGGATTTCCGAACGGATTGCGCTAGCGTGCTTAGCATGACTGGGTCATCAAATCTAGCATTTTGTTTCGTCCGATTTGGTCGTCGATTTGCGACAAAGCCCATCCCCTCTCCAAAATTCCAAACACCCCACATGTCCAAATGTGTAAACCCATTAAACACAAAACTCGAATTCGAATTAGACTTTCCTACCACTAGTAGGTACTTGAAACATCCTTCACCCTACCCCAGGTCACATGCACAGATCACGAGGAGTTTCATAATGCAAGAATAGCAAAGAACGAAAACCCTCTTTTCGATAAAACTTTTTCTCGAAAACCGTGCATCAGATCTAAAATCTACCGGCGCCAATGGTTCCGGAATAGCTGAACCGTGCAAAACGAGTTATTGGATTACTATGAACGGAGTCCGATACGCACCAGAAGCCTACTCTACTCCGTGGCTTCTCCGGAAAATCGGAGTTACTATTCACTTAAGTGAATACTACAGATCGCGTAACTTCTCCATCCTAACTCGTTTTCTCCTGAAACTTGACGAGTGCTTATGTAATTAAATTACACACAAAAACATCGTCAACAGAGAGTTTAGCTACACTGCCAAAATCTGTTCTTACAAGAAGGCGTTTGTGACACCCCAATAGTCTCACATCGCATAGGAATGGGGTTGTCATTGGGTATATAAAAGAATTCCACTCTAGTAATAATAATTGGGCTTAAACATTTTGGGCCGGTGGTTTGGCCCAACCAGTGTTTAAAAAAGCCCAAGGCGCACCTAGGCGCAAAGGCCTGTTGGAGCCTAGGTGCAAGGCACAAGGCGCAGGCGCGCGCTTGAGAGAGGTCAGGCGCACACTTTCATAAAATTTTTAATTAAGTAAATAATCAAGAAGTTTCTTACCATACTTTCTAATAATTGTTAAGCAGCACTAAATATACTCTATAAAATCATATTACCACAATAAATATTTTATAGTTACCCAAATAATGTAGATAAAAGTAAAGAACAAATTACATTTTCATCTCAAAATAAAGGCCAACATAAAGGTAACTATTAATTCACAAACATATAGAAAAGTTAGATGGGAAAAGCATATAATAATAAGCACAAGATCATAAGAAATTAATATGTATAAAAGTTAAAAAGTTTAAGTTTCAAGCCAAAAATCATTAAAAAAGCATCATGATCATGTGAAAGTCCGTAAACGAGCCGAACACGAGCGAGCTGGGGTCGGCTCGTGATCGAGCCGAAAAATTCAGCTCGTGTTCGGCTCGTTTATTAACGAGCCCAACACGAGCTGGCTCACGAGCTGGCCAACGAACAATAAATTAAAAAAAAAAATAGATTAAATATATATAAAAAATAAATTTATAATAATTTTATCCATTAGACTTTGATCTAATAGTTGAAATTTACATATAAATGAGTTTTTTTATAATTAAGCTCGCATTTATATTTTTATTTGCTAAAAATTAAATAATAAAAATATATATATAAATATTAAATATATGTATTCGAGCTGTTATCGAGCCGAACACGAGCGAGCTGACCCCAGCTTGTGTTCGGCTCGTTTATTAAACCAGCCGAAAAATTCAGCTCGTGTTCAGCTCGTTTACTAAACGAGCGATTTGATCTCGAGCTCATTTCGAGCCGAACACGAGCCGGCTCACGAACAGCGAGCTGGATTGCCACCCCTATGTGAAAGAAAAGTGTTCAAGACCCCAAGCCAAAATACGTCATATTAGCAATGTTAATTAGTCCTCAATCCTCATTCCTTAATCATCAACCATTATCTTCATCACTTGATGAAGAATACTCCTCTCCCTCGTCTTATTTGTCGTCTCCAATGTCTTCTTATTCTTCATCTTCTGTGTTGAGTCTCATCAAACTCAGGCTCTTCATCATTTATAAAGTTACTAATATTCCGCGATTGAGATGACGAAGCTTTTGCCTTTCCTTTATCACTGTACTTAGTGGAACTACGTGAGCTAGTATGATGGGTAGGCTGATCCACCCCTGTTACTTTAGCTACCATACTCGATGTCAATGTGTCATCTTTCCAAACATCCTCATCTTCTCTCTCATTATTGTTGTCTTCATCCATTTTTCAATCAACCATTCATTTTTGTCATCAATTTCACTCATTGAGATAGGATCGACAGTGTCACGCAATTCATAACGCCGCCTCAATGATTTATTGTACCTCACATACACCAAATCATTTAAGCGTTTTTGCGAAAGCCTATTCCTTTTCTTACTATGAAGTTGCAAAAGAAATGAACAACTTTATTAAATTAAGAACTTAAAACTATCAAATACTGAAATACCATAACTATAGTTGTATAAGGTGATTTAATATTAATAACTTACATGTTCAAATACACTCCAATTTTGCTCACAACCGGACGCACTACAAGTGAGGCTTAGAACCATAATTACAAATCTTTGCAAGTTTGGTGTTGATGATCCAAACAATTTCCACCATTCAGCTGTTCATATAAATATTATATTAATAATAATTAATGAGGTATTTATTAAAATGCAAAATGCATAATGCATAGATTTATAATATTACTATACTATTACTATTTAATAAGTACTAAGTAGTATAGAACTAACATACTTGGTGGCTTTGTTTTCCTTTGACGAATTGCCATATTAGTTCCGAAAAGACCATGTGCTTCATGATATACACTTAGTTGATCGCATATTTTATCTTGCTCTTGAGCACTTGAAACCAATCTTTGCAAAGTTTAATATAAACCAGTCATAATCTCCTCATCTCCGTAAATTTCTAAATTTGAATAAAAAAATTCAGGAGATGACCGGCTACATGCAAAGGGCGATGAAGCTGGCATTGCCATCTATTATCAATAATCTTGAATACTTCACTATATTTCTCCTTCCTCTCTTCAAAAGACTTGGCAATTGCTTCCGTTGCTCTGTCCATAATCTTGTAAATATAGCCTATTGCTGGCCTTTTTTCACCATCAACTAGTCAAAGCACATGAACAAAAGGATCAAAAATTTTAAGAATATAAACAATGCTAGTAAAAAATGTGGGCATCAATACAATACTAGCTGTATTTTGCCCGCTTGTTCCTTTGCCCATTTACTTTTGGTCCAATCATCCGATGTGAACATCTTTCTAAAGTTGCTCTTTTGCTTATGTAACCGTTGAAGGGTAAGAAAGGCCGTTGCAAATCTTGGTATAGCAAGCCTAAACAACTCTCTTTGGGCTGTAAAACGCCTCGTCATGTTGACCACGCCTGTGCGGGCATAAATAAAACCACTCAATGTTGTTGCCCTTTTCACTGTTCTATGCACCTTAGGCATCTTTCTAATATCCTCAAGCATCAAATCAATGCAATGCTGCACAAGATGACCAATATAAATTTGGTCATTTTGCCTCCAATAATTTCCCTATTAAGATTTCATACATATTTCAAGTTAAAGAAATATTTCAGATAATAACGTAAAATTAAAATATATACAGAAACAAAATTAATATACTTTATACAAGATTTCTTACCAGCCAACACATTACTCGATGCACTATCAGTTAAAACCTGAACGACATTTGCCTCCCCAATACGCTCCACCATGTTATCCAATAACTTGACCATTTCTTCTCCAGTTTTAGAGTAATTGGAGGCATCAATAGATTCTATAAACACAGTTCCCATTGGAGAATTTACAAGAAAGTTTATAAGGGTCCTCTGTCGCTTGTCCGTCCATCCATCACACAGTATACTACATCTAGTCTTGGCCCATTCCACCATGTGCCCATTCATTAAATTCTTCGTTTGTTCAACCTCCTTTTGAAGCAAAGGAACCCGTAACTCATACATGGAAGGTGGCTTAAAACCAGGGCCATATTGTCCAACAGATTCGAGTGCCACATGAAAACTATCATAATTAGCAACATTGAAAGGTATTCCTGCATCATAAAACCATCTAGCTAGTTCCTTACACCCCTTTTCTCTCAACTCTTTCCTACAAATTTCATTGATCGTAGTTTGTTTCATTTTTCCATCCTTTCTATCATGAATTACCTTCTCTGCATTGGGAGTAAAATATAAGTCCATTTGTCCCTTTTGCCTTGGTTTTTTGGGTGCACTTTTTCTACTACCAATACTACATCCGCTACTTTTGCTTTGAATTCTCTTTTTCCTGGCGCTTCAATTCCGCGAAGCTGCTTCCTGCTCAATTATATTCGAAGTGGTCTAACTCTAAAAATCAGGCTGAAAACTTATTTGTTGTGTTCCACATTTTTTTTTCGTATAAAATCTTATTTCATCGCTCACTATGAGGCGGACATGTTAGCATCTTTTGCATTTTGGAAAGCCTCCAACAACATGTTGTTTGCTACAGTAAATACTCTTGTTTACTTTTCCACAAAATTACAAGTTAAGATCATTTTTGACTTTCTATATTGCTAAATGTACATCTTCATCCGGAGTTCTCTTGGTTGCTTTCGAATCACATTGAAAAATGTTAAACTGGGCAATTCAGGGCAATATTATGATATATTTTTATTTTCCAAGGACTTATTTTACTTTTTAAGAAAGTTCATTTATCAAGTAGAATGCTGTTTTTATAAAATAAAACAGAAAAATTCTAATTCAAAACACAAGGCTTAAAACAAATGTTTAAAAAAAGAGAGAATATACCAAGACAACTAAGAGAGGAAAGTAAGAAGACAAGGGAAGAAATTTAGGAAGAACCAGGGGAAGTCAAGAAGCAGGGAGGAAGCGCAAGTTAGAGGCAGGGAGGAAAGTGCAAGAAGCAGGCGGACAGGAGGAGAGGGAGCGCCGGGATGGCGGAACCGTCGGGGCGGGCGGGGGGAAGAGGGACGAAGAGCGGACAAAGGAAAGAGGGATTTAGTTTAGGCGTTAGTTAGGTTTTGGGGTTATTTAGATTATTTTTAGACTGTTGAATCCATTAATCCATAATGGATAACCCATAAAAATTGATCCAAACATTAAAAACTGGATACTAACAATAAAAATGGATCCAAACCTGTTTATACGATAAAAACAATGAGGCGCGCCTTGTTTGGCGGCTTGACGTTGTGACCTAGTCCTGAGGCGCGGCGCACTTGGCCATGGCGCTGGCTGCGAGCTGCTAGGCGTGTCTGCCTTGGAGCCTAAAGTCGAGGCGCGTTTTTTCAATCAATGGGCGAACGAGTTTATTGTTTGCTAGTTGGTGTCGGGCTTGTTACACTTGGTATCAGAGCATGTTTAGAAGCCGGCGTGTGAGATGGTATTTGTATGATCAGAGTCGGATGACAGAATTAAGTGAGGTCGGTGATTGACAGACTAAGTCAGGTGGTATGACAAAGAGGTAGCGAAGACAAGTCTCCACAGCTGCTTGGTGGTCTTGGGCTTATTGTGTGTGTTTTAGGCTGACGAGGCAAGTATAGGTGCCTAACGGGGGGGAGTCATTGAAGACCGATAAGTTCCCACATCTATGAATGGGGTGTCATATAAGAGAAGTTCCCTAGTATAACAATGAGCGAGATTTGGTGTACCGGTGTATGCCAAGAATTATTATGCAGTAAGTCGGTTCGGATGGGTCGTTACATTGTTATTATTATAGCCGTGTGGGGGCTTACAACAAGCCAGAATGTCCAACCAGATTATGCATACCAGAATATTAGGGATGTGAGTTTTAGAAGGTAGTTCTAAACGGGTTCAAGAGTGGTTGCACTAACCGTTGTGTAGACTTTACCCCACATGACACTTTCGGCGTATTACACTCCTACAATTGTAATAGACGCGCGACTGATGTCGCGACAATAACTTGTGGCCAAACAGTACGCGACAGAAATATTAGAATAAAGGCATCGAGTTTAGTTAATAACTGTAGCATGTAGGCTTCCATAATTGATTATCAGAGGAATTAATAGTTGCAAATGAAGCCCGGAGTGTAGGACTTGGGCGTTTACAAAACATCTCCCTGTTTAATACCTGGATGTCTCCGTTAGGTTCAAACAGATCACGAAGATGTAATAGCTCCGTTTTTATAACTGTTAGGACCCCTAAGGCTATGTGATAAGACTTTTGCATAAATAATCTATTTTAATAAATTAGACAGTTTAGTGAAATTGTTTTTTTGTATTTGTACGGCGTACGTAGTAATTACATATGGTATAGGAGTCACACTCAAACTACATTCAAGAAATTTACATAAAATCAATGTGATTTGGCTAATTCCTAATAAGGCTAAGGATTTAGAGACGGTTCGGGTTGGCAAACAACCTAGTTATGAATACCCGCAAGTGCTGGTGATGGCAATTCATGGCGATATGATCACCACTCGGCAATAAACGGATGCGATATTTGGACGAAGCCATGATGATGGCTTAAGGCAGTAGTAATTTCCGGCAAATCCTGATGGAAACCGATAAAACTGACAAAAGAGTCGAATGTGCTGAGGGAATGCAAATGATCTGGGTTTGGTGGAGTCTCGCGGCCCCCCGACGGGTTGAATTAAATGGGAAAATAAACGAATTCGGCGGCGGAAAGGGGTAAGATTTTTATGATCCGAGACGGATTCGGTGTAGAGGAAAGCGGGAGAATTTTAGACAGACCGCCCATCGCGGATCCGCCGCCCATGATCGAGGACTCGCACCCGGAATACTGCCACGGGATCGCATGATACATCGCATCCGGATATCTGATTTTGTATTTTTAAAAAGTATTTTCTAAAAAATAAAAAAAAAAAAAAAATATATTTAAAAAAAAGTTTCAAATAAAATAACTTATGTCTCTCATTTTAATGTATTGAACATTTGAATTTATTGACTGTTATTGAGTATTTTTTCTGGATCTTATTACAATTAATATTGTTAAATGCTTATTTATATAATATTATGAAGAAAATTATTATTTTATATTTTACAAAATATTAATAATATTATAATTTTATAAAAAAATATTAGTTGATTGGGCGGATTCGGGGCGCCGGCGGGAGGCGGGTTACGAGATAGGGCGGATTATGGGATGTATTTTTAACCCGTCACGGATTCGGGGCAGGAGGTGGGGCAGGTTTTTACTAGTCGGGGCGGGAGGCGGGGCAGCAGATCCGCCTCGTTTGCATCCCTAGATGTGCTGCTTGGATCTAAAGGTCCACAGATATACAATATACGCTAGCCTGCTCTACATGTCTATGAACAACTATCACCATGCAAATAACAAGGTATAGATATACAAACAGTAAACGAAGCAATGCTGACATGTAAAGATGAAAGCAACACGTATAGAAGGATAGATGTCACGCCCCGAGCCCCGCCAATTTGGCCGGTTCGGGCGCGTCGAACAGACACCGGACGGACAGCACCTCCTCTGTCCGCCCAAGGCTGAAACAAACAAGATCATGCACAATATGTTGCCTAGGAAAAGCTTAACAACATACATGATCTAGCAAGCGAGTACTTTCACAAGTATACACAAGAGCAAGTAAGTAATACAATAAGCAAACAAAGAGAGAGATATTCTAACTATTACAACCACATTCAACATTTACATCTTTTGCTTTCTCTTTTCATCTCACCAAAATGAATACATTTACATCTCCCATGCATCTAGATACAAATCTATCTCATATACATAAGTGCTCTTCAAAATACAACCATGTCTATAAACATGCACACGAGGGTGCTCTAGTACAAAGAGGAAACTCTACTAGCTAGCTAGGGCGCTATGCCCTTACCGCGATCCTTCTCCGAAACGCTCGCACTCGGCCCTGCAACAAAGTGGGGTGAGAACTATATAAATATAGTTCCCAGTGGGTTTGGCCGCCGACTTCGCCGATCTTCCCACTAGGTCTAAGCAGGCATAGATAGATAGATAAATATGAAATTGCAACGATGCTCTACTGTGCCTTCAAATGCAAGCAATGCATGGAATATCATCTAGCAACTAGTCTACTATCATGCTAGTATGCTTCAACAATGTCATGAATACATTATGCGAATATAGTTATGCAATCCACCACATACACTATGTCTAATCATGGTATGAATGCAAATCCACTTATGCTATTCATGTCATTACCCAATCCACTAGGCTAACCGGCCTAAGATCTCAAATCACATAGGTAAAGAGCTACCCCGCTCTTGTCTTACCCGTCTCACAACTCAGATGTCCTAAATGAAGAGCTACCCCGCCCTTCGCCCCGACTCAAATCCCAAATCTCATAGGTATTCACACCCAGTTCTAATAGGTGAAGAGCTACCCCGTTCTTCGCCCTGGCTAATATCTCAAATCTCAAATGTAAAGAGCTACCCCGCTCCAATCTTACAGGCAAAGAGCTACCCCGCTCAAATCTCACAGGTGAAGAGCTACCCCGCCCTTCGCCCGACTCACTTCCCAGTCCAATGGGTGAGGAGCTACCCCGCTCGTGAGCTACCTAGCTCGGAGTGCAATGCTTGTGTGGAGCGACCACCACAAGCCCAAAACAGACTATGTGAGTATGATCCAATCCTCGCCAACTGAGGATACCCTGTCAACTAGGGTTAACAAACACTCGGAACTCCACCTATCCCTAGATCCATGTCAAGTGTCTCAACTACCCTAATCAACTCACACTAGGAAGTTCAACTATCCCTATGTTTGATGCCATAGTGTCTCAATTACACTAATTCTTATGCAATATGCCATAACTAAGGAAACTCATTTATTCCTTATGCTCAATGCCATAAGTGTTTCTATTACACTAAGTTCCAATGCCACTCGTCATGTATTTAACATTATCTACATGCCACTCATTCTCATTATAAGTGTTTCCATTACACTAGTTCACACGTCACTAGTTTTCATCATCAAGTCCGAGTTCACCATTTTCTTATCACTATAGGATCTCATGTCACAACCTTAATCCTCATGTATTCTAGGTTTAAGTGTCGAGCCCACAATGCTACACTACTAGACATGCATGCAAGGAAGTAGAAATGCAACTATACATACATCCTATAATGCATAAGAACAATATGTGCAATATGACAAAAAATCTAACTCGGACATAAAAAGAAGCCCAGTTGCTTCGGGATGGACACCCCCCACCTTTAGGTGATGCCACGAGCCCACGAACCCGATCTCGTGATTTTAGGACGCCTACGTCGCGTGCTGCGGCAATCTGTACTTCAACAGGCCTTTTCTTCGATATCTTTGCACAGGCTCGACGGATCGCTGAACTGACCTCGCCAACGTGTCGGAATACCTAGCAATTAGGTTAGAAAGAGATCAATTTAGATCAAACCCAAATATTTACAAAAACCTCCTTTTTAACCCTAGGTTTGCTACTATTGCAAAACCCACCATTAAACTTCTAGATTCAAGCTTTGATCATCTATTTAGCATCAAAGAGGTTCACTAAAACCAATTCTAGAGCAAAAGATTCAAGCTCTAGAGATCTACTATTAAAGAGTATCAAAAGCTTACCTCTAAGCTTGCTCCAATGGCTATGGGAGAAGATGAAGAAGATAACCCTTCTCTTTGCCCCAATCTCCACCAACTCTTCTTCTTACATCCCACCTTGAAGAGAGAGAGAGGGCTAACCTAGAGAGAGAGAGATGCTTTTGGTTGCTAATGTGAGGGAGAATGAGAGAAATGAACTCAAACCCTCTTCTATACACTCCCCACATTTGCACAAAGGCCCCTCAACAATGTAAGTTGTGCACAACCCAAATTAGGCCATTTTCACTCTCGGGGACCGGTCACTGGACTTGAGGGACCGGATCTCGTAGGTCCCAAAAAAACAGCATTTCCAGACTTAGCCAAATTTTCAGCATTTTCAGCTTTTGGGGTCCGTTTTCGCTCGTTTGGCCTCCGATTCTTTTCAAATCGAACCGAGACTCTCAAAACATGTTTTCGAGCGTATTTAAATCATCTTTTCATCCACGCTAACGCCGGATTTAGTTCTCCGTCCAACATAGCCTTTCGGGTTCCGTTTTCGCACCTACGCGTACCGAAACGCCCGAATGCTCCCGAACTTAACCAAACTTCACCGGAACCATTCAAATGGCTTTTCAACCAAATGTACACTGTAACTTCATAATTTTAGAAGTCCGGTACCTTACAATAGAGATAGGGAAAAGTGATGACATGATCTGACCGACTACCAGCTCGAAGCACCCACCTGTATTATCGTGCACTTGACCCTTAGAATGCACCGAACCATCTGCTGGACCTATGAAAGATCCACTGAGTCAAGTCCTATCCTCACAAGACTCCAAACGAACCAACAAATACAAACTCACGGAAGAACAGTTACAGAAATCGATTTCCCCACAAATCCAAAACTCACGGAAGAATAGTTACAGAAATCGATTTTCCCTTTTTACTCGTCGGAAACTTTCGGAAATTCACCGGGACGCCTCCAGAACCCACAAAGAGCTCCGAAAGTTCCCGATCCTCACCGTAAGCCTTCCATTGACCTCAAACACAACGAAATAGGTGTTCGGGCAGCAACCAACCCCAATAAAAACTAAGGGATCGATTAAGCGAGAATATGTCGAAACGGGTTTTCGGAATCATCGATTTTGGCTCCGAAACCCTTCGCTGCTAACCTGTCGTTTTTCGAGTTTCGGTGTCACGACCCAACACCACCAATTTGGACAGTTCGGGCCCGAAACAGATTCGCCGAACGAACAGAGTTTTTCCTGTCCGCCTAAGGCGTAAACAAAGTCTGTGTATATATACATCCAAACAGGAGATATTAGCATCAAAACATTTGCAAAAGGTATACACAGATGCGAGAGAAATAAAGCTATCTATTACATCACATTTATACATATGAAGCATTTACATTCTTTTTCTTTACTTCTCATTTACATACAAAATGAAATCTCCTTTATACACAAAAAGATATCACCCACATTCACATTACATTTATTTCACAAAGGGTTTTACATTTCTTTTCTTGTTATGTACATAGGTAGTACTCTAGTCCCGGTAGTCCACACTATCTAGGGCTCGATGCCCATGCCGCAGTCCTCGACGAATATGCTCGTGCTTGGCTCCGCAAAATATGGTGCGAGAACTAAACAAAGTTTCCAGTAGGTTCGGCCGTCCAACCTGCCGATTTTTCCACTAGGTCTAAGAAGGCATAGAAATAATAGGTATGCCAATATATAGAACAATAAGCCTAACCTGCTCATATATATCTATATCATGCTTCAAATGTGTAGTTATGCCTTTACCAAACATGTCAACAAGTACAAGTTCTACGATGTATGCAACATATATATGAAATGCCATGACCATGCCTTGATTCAATATAATCGGTTCGCCCAAAGGTCGAACCACGACTCGCCACACTGTCACGCCACCGTGACCGTCTGCCGGGGGCGCACCGCATGCCTAACCCCTCGTCTCTATCTAACAGTGATACAACCCTGGAGCTCACTGCCTGGGAGGCGCAACCTTCCCAAGCCACAACAGACGACGCGAGTATGATCATAGTCCTACCGCCCGAGGACTGCGGGAATCCTACATCCTAACCAATAACAAGGCATGCAATGCTTAAAGTCGGCCACATATGCAATAGTTTCCAATTCTTATAATGCCATAGGCTTACCTAACTAGTTTGAATCTAGTCTATTCTCACATCATATCCACACATGCATATGTCCACTAGCATCTTATGCAACATGCATATATACCTCTATCTTGGCATTATATAAAGGTTCTCATGCAACGGGTTCGGCTACTATACTATTATAAGTACGATCGCTCTCGTACTCATAAATCGTTTTCGATGATAGAGTTTCCGAATCGACGATCCATACCGTTAAACGTTAATTACAGCATTTAAAACTTCTAGAAATCAAAATTTATAATTTTTCGACATCATTTATCTTACGATCAAGAGGTCACAAATTTGACAAATTTTAATGGCCGGTATGGGATACTTGCTAGTTTAATGGTGTAAAAGAATCGGAATTTGGTGAATTTTTGATAGAAAATTCTATTCACTACCTAGATAAAGATCAAATAACTCCGATCTTGAATTGAAGGATCCGATCATCCTTTTTTAGGACGTCGTTCGATTTTGACCGTTCATTTTATGCCCGCTTGATGGACTTTGTTATAATTTCGAAAATTTACGAAATTTATTTTCGAGAAGTTTCAAATACTCTAGATCATATTTAATGGAGTGGATCGTCGATTCGGAAGCTCCATCATTGAAAACAACTTATGAGTACGAGGGCTCCAATACTCATAATAGTATAGTGGCCATGGCCCTCATGCAACATATATATACACATCTATTTCAACATCATGCAAATAATACACCTACAAGTATCATGCAACATGGATCATCATCCCTCACACTAAAGCATGAATTTTACCAAGGACTCATAGGTTTTCCACATTACTCAATGCATGATGATCTATGATCAATATGTAGAACTTAGACATAGAATGAAATCCGGCTAATTCGGATAGCACCCCCCACCTCATGTCGACGTCATGAAGTGGGAAAGCCAAGCTGCGCAATTTATCGTCGTCAATTTCACCCGACTGCGGCAAACGAAGCAAAAAATAGGTTTTTCTCCAAATTGACCACCGTAGGCTCAACGGAATCTCAATCCAAGTGATCTACCGCATCGGTTTTACCTTCAATTGCGGAAACATAGGATCAATTGAGATCAAAACCCATCTTAATCAAAGGAAACATAGGATCAATTGAGATCAAAACCCATCTTAATCAAAGGTCCTCTTTAGAAACCCTAAAAACCCATTATTGCAAGAATACACACAACACCCAATGATTCATGCAATAATCTAGGTTAGAATTACCTTGGGTTCTATCTAATCTCACATCTAAGGGATTTACACAAAACCCTAACCATAAACCTTGAAATCTGACAAGGCTTACCTCAAATCCAAGCTCTTTTCCAAGCTAAGGGTATAGAAAGAGGTAGCTTCACCTCCAAGCAAACTCCTCTCCACTATTCTCCACCTTTTGGAACAAACCCTAGGAAAGAGAGAGGTTTAGAGAGAGAAAGAGAAGTTTCTATTTTGGTTTAGTATGAAGGGAATGAGAGGGGAAATGACTCAATACCTGCATATAAGGCTTCCTCTAGCACAATTGCACCATAACCCTTCACAAAATTGAATTTTGGCCAATTCTGAATTTTTGCGTTTTCGGGGTCCAGACCGGACCCTCCATCCAGGGTCCAGACCTCGAGAGCATTCCAGCAAAAATCAGCTTGGAATTCTTACATCTTGCTCTCCAAGGTCCGTTGCACCTATTTAAGCCATTTCGAACCTTCGGAACATTCAACTGACCTCTCCAAAGCATCCATTACCACCCTTTGGTCGATTTGACCAAAGTTCGGTTTAGTGCATCGAGAATTCGGTACACTACATTCGGAGATGGCAGTAGCAACAGCCAATTGGGCTTGGCGTGGTTCTCAAGCTATCCACAACGCTTGTATAAGGAAATCACACTTAAATCCATGTCAAGAGGTTATGCTTGTATAAGGAATTTCCACCAAACGACGTCGTGGGGCTATGCTTTAACTCCGCAACGGTTCTCGAATCTTTGTCGATCGGTCAAGAGGTTGTTAACAACGATTTCACGCTGTCTGGGGTAGTGCACAGAGTCCTTGTTGCATAAAACTCGCAACCAACACAACCAAAGGTCTAAACACTACAAATATTATATAGAAACAAGATTTGGTCTTGTTATTGTGATCCGTGTCGCAACGGACCCAACCAACCAGTTGATTCTACTCGTCTCGATGCTACGAGACTCGTGCTCATTGTTCGGAGCGCAAACAATGACCGGAGAGTCTCGAAACAACGAGAAAACCCTCCAAATGTAAGGTCCTGGGAGCAGCCGAGTTCGTCGCACGCATTGGGGCTTCTCTGATCACAGTG
Organism: Ananas comosus; assembly: GCF_001540865.1. Taxonomy (NCBI): domain Eukaryota; kingdom Viridiplantae; phylum Streptophyta; class Magnoliopsida; order Poales; family Bromeliaceae; genus Ananas; species Ananas comosus. The sequence goes on along the minus strand of NC_033639.1, from coordinate 3,128,979 downwards.
AAGGTGAGTACGGGACTCCACAGGGTCCTAAGGATGCTGTGCTCACGCTTCGAAGAGTCGAAGAAGTCCCAGGCATAGGTAGTTAATTCGGATTCGGCAAAAATTTGGTAAGGGTATATAAATTCATTGAAAAATACAGCTAAAAAACGGATTTATCAATTATTCGGATACGTGATTTATACGTATATTATACGTTCACCAATTAAAAATTCGGGATAAAAAATTCGGCTATTAAATTAAGCTTTTTTTCTCTCAAGATTTATGCTATTGGCATAAATATTCATATTTCTTAAGGCTTCGTTTGCTTTGGGGTTAAGTAAAAACTAGTTATTCCAGAGATAGGGTTACGTTCAGAGTTAAGTTGGGGTTAGAGTAATTTTGTGTTTGGTTGAGAATTGGGTTTAGTCCTGGACTAAGCAAAATAGTGTTTGGTTGGAGTTAGTGGAATAAGAAGGATAGTGGGTAGTTATAAATAGAAAATAATGATATTGCCCCAATTATTATATTTGAATTTAAATTTAAAATTAAATAAGTAAAAATAATAATTTAAAATTTAAAATTAAAATTTATATTTTTAAATCTCAAATTTAAAAATTTAAAGTTACGAATATAAAATGTCAAATTTAAAATTTAAATATTTAAAAATAATAATTTAAAATTTGAAATTTAAAATTCAAAATTCAAAATTAAAATTTATATTTTTAAATCTCAAATTTAAAGTTACAAATATAAACTGTCAAATTTAAATTTAAATAATTAAAAATAAAATTTTATTTATATTTTTAAATCTCAAATTTAAAGTTACAAATATAAACTGTCAAATTTAAATTTAAATAATTAAAAATAAAATTTTATTTATATTTTTAAATCTCAAATTTAAAGTTACAAATATAAACTGTCAAATTTAAATTTAAATAATTAAAAATAAAATTTTATTTATATTTTTAAATCTCAAATTTAAAGTTACAAATATAAACTGTCAAATTTAAATTTAAATAATTAAAAATAAAATTTTATTTATATTTTTAAATCTCAAATTTAAAGTTACAAATATAAACTGTCAAATTTAAATTTAAATAATTAAAAATAAAATTTTATTTATATTTTTAAATCTCAAATTTAAAGTTACAAATATAAACTGTCAAATTTAAATTTAAATAATTAAAAATAAAATTTTATTTATATTTTTAAATCTCAAATTTAAAGTTACAAATATAAACTGTCAAATTTAAATTTAAATAATTAAAAATAAAATTTTATTTATATTTTTAAATCTCAAATTTAAAGTTACAAATATAAACTGTCAAATTTAAATTTAAATAATTAAAAATAAAATTTTATTTATATTTTTAAATCTCAAATTTAAAGTTACAAATATAAACTGTCAAATTTAAATTTAAATAATTAAAAATNTTTTTTTCCCCTTTTTTCTGTTTTGGGCAAGTCGCGAGGCCCGCGACCGCTCACCTTGAGCGCGAGCGTGAGCGAGCCGCGATCGCCCCGCGAGTGCGGGCGCAAGCGCGCGTTGAACGTCTTTTTGGGCGAATTATTCACGAATTGCGAATAATTCGTGAATAATTACTTTTGACGAAAAATTCGTATTTTTTTCCGAATTTTTGGGAAAAATATGAATATGGCCGTTTAATTCGTTTCTTCAAAAATTTGCGAATTAACCATGGTTCGAGGTGGTCGGAAGTCCGAGCTTAGCCAACGATCCATGCTTGACCACAACTTGGCAGGGCTAGGGTAGATTCTTGGCAGCGGCCAGTGGCACAACGGAGTAGGCCCAAGCCAGGGGAGGATCGCTACACCAAGGGGAGGCCGTCGGCACCCACTGCCGGCGGCGGGAAGCTGCGTGTCACGCCCCGACACCGAAACCAATTCGGTCTGATTCGGGCGCGTCAACAGACGCCGAACGGACAGCACCTCCCATGTCCGCCCAAGGCTAAGCAAATTGATTATGTACAAGAATTTACCCAGGAATCAATTCATACATACACGATCACGAGGAGCACCACCAGTGCTAATAGATAAGAGCAAGATACAAGTATGAGACATACATGTAAATAAAGAGAGTTCTATCTATTACATTCATTCAACCTCTTTAATATATCGATTTACTTTCATAAACATAAATATAACATACTTTTACATCTTCCAAAATAACCTCACACCTATACATCATCTACTCTCAAATATAAAGGGTGACGGCTAATGCAAAAAGGGTAGATAGCTAATGCAACTAGGGCGCTAGGCCCTTACCGCGATCCTCGCCGTGTGAACTCGCGCTCGGCCCTGCAACAAAGTGGGGTGAGAACTATTGTCTATAGTTCCCAGTGGGTTCGGCCGCCGACTCCGCCGGTCTCTCCACTAGGTCCAAGTGGGCACAAGTAGATAAACAGATAGATAGATATGGAAAGCTGTGATAACAGAATAGTAAAGCTACACTACTATGCCCGAATCATGTATATGAAGAATGCATGCACAATGAAATAGGTAATCAACTAGCTCGTCATATGTCCAAAAAGTAAAGCTATTTACTTGTTCATTAATCTCGTGGCTCACCCGAGGGTTTGCCTACTGCTCACATAGCCATCTGGACGCGTAGGGAGACTCAACTCAAACTACGAATCCAAGACCGTCTGCGGGACCCCACATAGGCTATCCCTCGAGATCCCAAATAGGCTATCCCTATCCCACGGGACCCCAAATAGGCTATCCCACGTGACCAACTCCGGAGCGCACTACTTCTGTGGAGCGACCATCACAAGTCAGGAACAGACAGTGAGTATGATCCAATCCTCTCAACTCGAGGATACCCTATCAGCTAAGAATAGTATCAACATAGAACCAATGGGTTTCTATACTCATCAATCTAGTGTTTCAGCTACATTGAGATTCACATATGCCACTCGTTCTCTGGTTCATTATCAGCTAGATGCCACTCGTTCTCTTGTTTCAACCACTGTGTCATTCTTTCATCTCTGCACTATAGGATTACAAGCCTCGACCCAATACTCATCAATCCACTATATCAAGCAACTAATGCATAATACGATATCATCTAGGAAAGCATAAGGAAAGGTAATGCACAATTATCCTACAATGCATATGAACACAAGATGCAAGATCTTAAAGTACTAAGACATAGAGGGGAGTCTAGTTGCTTCGGGATGGTCACCACCCACCTTTTGGTGATGCCGCGATGGTAGAAAACTCGACTTCATAGTCCTTGGTCGACGCTTCGACTCCTCGGGTCGATTCGAACCTTTAAGCGCTTGATTCGGCGATATCTTCGCACCCGCTCGTCGTATCGACGAACCGTCTTCGCCGACGCGTTCCGAGACCTAGCAATTAGGTTCACAACCCATCGAAATAGATCATGACCTCACATTTCCAAAAAATCCCAAAACGTGCCCTAGAATGGCAACGATAGAGAAATCTATGGTTCGAGCTTCGAATCCGCTACTAGAACCATCTATTTATCTCCTCTAGGTTCCATTCGAACCACCTCTAAGCAATAAAATCCAATCTCAAGAAATCCACCATGGATGGGTTTGGAGCTTATCTCTATACCAAGCTCCAAGCTTGCTCTAGCTTGAGGGAGAGAGAGAGAGAGAAGGTGATCTTTTTCTTCCTCTTAGTCTTCTCCTTCAACTCCTTTTTCTCCTCTTTCTTCTTTCCCTTCTCTTTTTTCTCTTCTTCTTTTCCTTTCATTCTAGAGAGAGGGAGGGAGAGTAAAAGAGGGCAAATAAGACCAATGAGAGAGAGAGAGGGGTCCCCTACCTCTTATATAGGCCATTTTACAAATAGGCCCCTCAACTTTCCATCTATTAAACAGCCTTCACTGGGCTGATTTCGCAGCGAGGGACCGGTCATAGGTCGGGGAGACCGGTCCCCGAGAGCCTTCCATCTCGGGCAGAGGGAGTTTCGCGTTCGGGAACCGGTCCCTGCCTGAGAGACCGGTCCCCGGGAGACCGGTCCTTGTCCGAGAGACCGGTTCCCAAGAGTTGGATTTTCGGGACTTAGTCAAATTTCGACCCTTCTCGCTGGGTTGACGTTCGGGGACCGGTCCCTCCCTACCAGAGATCGGTTGCATCAAGGATCCCCGCCAGCCCAGCCTGATGGGACTGGTCCCTCCCTGCCAGGGACCGGTCCCCGAGAGCAATTCTGCTCCAGTGCAGATTTTGCACTTCTGCTCTCGCGGACCCTTCCTTAATGCACTTCATGCATTTCAATCACCTCCGGACTTTCGACTTATTCCCTAGACAATTAGTCGATTCTAAACGAAGTCAAATTCTCGGATTTCGAGAATTCACTTCCTTATACTGCGGCAATGGTGGCGGCGCTAGGGCTTCTCCAAACGCCGCTGGAGCAATTCTGCTCCAGTGCAGATTTTGCACTTCTGCTCTCGCGGACCCTTCCTTAATGCACTTCATGCATTTCAATCACCTCCGGACTTTCGACTTATTCCCTAGACAATTAGTCGATTCTAAACGAAGTCAAATTCTCGGATTTCGAGAATTCACTTCCTTATACTGCGGCAATGGTGGCGGCGCTAGGGCTTCTCCAAACGCCGCTGGAGCAATTCTGCTCCAGTGCAGATTTTGCACTTCTGCTCTCGCGGACCCTTCCTTAATGCACTTCATGCATTTCAATCACCTCCGGACTTTCGACTTATTCCCTAGACAATTAGTCGATTCTAAACGAAGTCAAATTCTCGGATTTCGAGAATTCACTTTCTTACACTGCGGCAATGGTGGCGGCGCTAGGGCTTCTCCAAACGCCGCTG